>NC_088857.1:48277979-48587017 GCF_963853765.1 Magallana gigas | reverse complement strand
AATTTGCAAAGTGGTTCTTGAGGTAAATGTAAAAAAAAAGTTTACAAACGGATTAACGGATTAATGAACAGACGGACAGCTAGACACATGGATGCTTCAAAAAAGGTGATCAGAAAACCCTATCTAAATGGTCTCTGGTGAGCTAAGAGATTATGAGTGTCATTTCCACAGACGCTTTGTTTGTTTTTGTTTTTTGTGGGTAATGTTGGCAAATTATTCTGATGATTTTTGAAAGGTTTAATCATTTACCATTATAACCGCGTCTGCATATTTAACTTTAGTCATTACCAAGTAAGTGCAATTGACAGCTTAATGGTTTCCATATTCTAAATAAATAGCATACTTGGGAAACATTGAATGTAAATGTCTTCACTGTGAGTACATGATCTTCCATAACTACTCAGTCTGCATTCAGATAAACTGGTTTCTGTTCCGTTACAATATGTGTTGTAGATGATAGCCATTGAAGTGTCCGGATTTTGAAAGTCCAATACAGTCCGGAATGTAACGTATCGCCTGAAAAAAAATACTGAATAAGTATAAGACGTTATCTCTATTTATTAGGACATTTTTTTCATTTGGAATTTGCTTTATTTTCATCAAAATGGACACAAAACCAGTATCATTATTGGGATTTGTTATATAATGTATATATTATTCAGCATAAATAGAAGGAGTCATAGAGTTTTTATTTGGACATGTCTTACGTAGGTAGATGGAGCTGTCTACATGCCACAAGGGACTCTTTATACTTGAAATTATTATCGCAAAATGTGGTCCATGTTCGATTTATGTAGAGTTGCAAAATTCCTTCGTTGTCGGTTTTATTTCCATAGAGTCTAATGGAATCTTAAATGATAAAAATTAATTTTATTTCGACTTCTATATAAATAACATCTTTTGAAATTGATGATGGAACGATGACATGTACAGTGTTAAATCTAAAAAAAAACAACAAATAAAGATAAACTAATATATAGTAAATGTTGAATATTGATAAATGAATGTACCTTCACATGCAAGTCCTAATCTATTATACTGAGCCCTGCAGTAACAGGTTGGTGTTGGTTTTCCACAAAAGGCGTACGTGGAATTGCAAGAATGAACTCCATCTTCACATTCACAAGTTTCACCTGAATAACCATGTAAACAGTAACATTGTCCTGTAGTTTTATTACAGTCTGATGACGTCTGCTGGTTACAGTCGCATTGCTCGCACGTTGGTCCAAAGCGAACTTTTGGACAATCTGTGTTGGGTATCAAAAATGAAAATCATTTAGTTCATATTTATATGAAAATATTTTAAAAGGGATTTAAAGATTGAAGTATTTTACTCGTATTAAAAAATAATATAATTATAAAATGTACATCAATCTAACATCGAAACTTATTTATGATAAAAACTTCACTAATTGCAGCTCATAGCCTTATCATAGGTTTGAAATAATTATAACAATTTGAGTTATCATACATAAATCGTCTTCCTGAATTTATAGCAACAAAACAAGTTAATCATTAGCCAGAGGTACATTTAACAAACCCCGCATACATGTACCATTCGGCTCACATGGACTTTTGAACTGTTCAGGGCTTAATGAATTTGAGTCAAGGTAAAAAAAAACCTTATGCCTTGTATTGTTATTTTAAATTCATTGATCCCATTCTTTTACAAATTTAGACAGGCATTTACTTATTGTTAAGGTAACATTTTAGATAACATCTTACGTTAAAATCTTTTACATTCTCAAGCTTCAATGAAACTCTTTTTGTTTAAAACATTAACTTGGTCAAAGTAACTTCTGTCTAACATTTAATTCTTTTACTGTGCTGACAAAATCTATGTCAAAAGAAGCATTCACGGTAAAACTATATATCCGTATTTCTTCATATCCCAACAACAAATTGATTATAATATCTATAGCGAATTCACAATACACATGTTTTCTTTCATCAGACTATAATTTTTTTCCTATTGAGGCTTAAAAAAATACATTACTTTAAATATATATTGATCGGATTGTAAATTAAAACATTTATATGAAAAAAATTCATTCAAACTATTATGTTTAATGTAAGCGCAAATCTTTTACACTTTAAAGAAATTCGTTATAAAAATGTTGAATTTCGTTATTCTTTACTTCTACGGGACTCAAAATCAGTTCGCTATTTCAGTTAATTAGTTATATCCAATTTCGTAATAACTGTAAAATCATGAAAAGATTTTTTTTAGAATTTTAAGTTTGCCGGGACTCCAAATAAAAACTTCGTTACATCTGAGAATTTGCTATATCCGTGTCTGTACTAAACGAGTTTTACTTTTCGTCTGAAAAATGACCTGGGCAAGGATTATTTATTTTTTCAAAGAACATTGGCCCTGCATGTCTAATCATCCTGAAATTAAACTCTTGACACACTCAAAGGTTCCTAGTAATACCTCAATGGTGTAAAAAATCCAAATTATTCTCAATTAGAAAGTGTGTGGACTTTGAACATGCCTGATAAGTGAGTCAATTGGTCAGCCTCATGATACAGTCACGAGTCATATTCACATTATGTTTAGATAACAAACTTTCAGTGATTTCTCATTACAAAACAGTATCACTTTGGATCATCGACTAAAAAAAATTACTTGTTTATTCACACCATAACTTAATTAAAGATGTTATACATGTTTTTTGGTAAGAAAATTTAACCATCAACATTTACCAGATCTGCAGTCAATAATTGGAAACGATGTATATACTGAAGTATGGGAAATGATGCTAAATCGGCACTTTGAAAGTTCTGTTTCATCTCCTGAGCAAACAACTTCTGTAATGCGTGACTTTGAGTAGTAGACCGAGTAGTGGAGTCCAAAAAATGATGGAGTCCGTCCTTTATAAGTGACATAAAATCTACAAAAATGAGCAAAATGGTTATTTCTCTAACTTTACTGTGCACATTTTATTTTACTGATGTATGTCATCAATTAAGGCCATATCACTAAAATAATTTATGAACAAACATACTACACATAACTTGCATACTAATTTGATAACAAAAAGTTATACTGGTTTATCAAAACAAACACACATACACACGAACACACACACACATACACTTCTTTTTGTTTGGCGGCATAGAATGCATGCATTTTTCCACTTTAAATGACTAAAAGATAGCATTGTCTCCGTATTTTTGCCGAAGACAACGAAGATGGCAAAAATCGACCACAATGAAATAAATAACAAGTCTTTGGTACAAAAAATTGTTTAATATACACATATACTTTGTAAAATAAATTAAATTTATTCAATAAAAAGGACTATTGGGTATACATGTATATATGGTCAAATATCTGCCCCCGATTTCAACCAACTTTTAAATAGTATCGTGTAAAAATCAAATCTTCATTAATCATTGTACAGAGGATGCCTATGACTTGAAGCTTGATTTTAGTCATCATTGCTTATTTGCTGTTTATCTTTGAGGTCACCTAAATAACCTTATTCCCGCAAATTTGCAAACAAATAAAATTATTCTCATTTTTGCTTTATATTTTGCTTTGGAAGTATGGAGCACAGGTCTGCTAAAATCCGATTTTAACATATGTTTTTCTTCAGATAGTTATACACATTATACTAAAAAATGGTACTTGAGCAAGCCTGCGCTCGATGTTTCCCAGTCGAAAAACCATCGGAAAACACCCGTATTTTGCTACAAAACAACAATTTTTCAAAATAAGGCAATGTCTAATTTCTACATTATGACGTCATTAGGGTGATAACCTTTAACACCCTCATTTTCAATATGATTTTAACTATCTTTCACCTTATTTTTAAAGCTCTTTATAGAACTTTGATTTTGGGGGCAAAAAATGCATTATACCGCACATAGTCCTTTCCCACGACATTTAATTATTTCGAGGTGACCTCTTACAATGACTGGTTTAACTTCTTGATGTATTTTTTTTTTACTTCTTCCTTATAAATGATATTCGTCTTCATTGGCCTTCAGAGTGCGGTCGGTTTTATCATTTTGAAAAGTTTTCATATTAATTTGTGTTTTTACAGAACTGTTTTAAATAAGTTGTTCATCTTTTTGTTCCCTTTTTTAAGCATTTTTTTATTTTAAATATTTTTTTAAATCCCAAATAATGAGATTATTTCATCTTACATTTGTTGTACGTCAATAAAGAAAACAAACAACACTTTTAATAGTTACAATATTTTTGAAGTTATGAAAAATAGAAATAAATAAAGGAGAAAACATACGTTGGTAATCCAAGTTGTCTACAAATAACTTTACTGTTTCTTTCCACCCATTTATAGCCATAGGAGACAAACATCCATTTGTTATTGTAATACATCTCCAATACACCAGTGTCTTTTATAAATCGCAAGTTTTCTGCAATGAAACATTTTGTAGCTGTAGAATATAAAATGAGTTCATCTTGATTTTTTATTTTGTAGTTCAATGGAAACATTTGATATCCATCATTGATTCAAAATAAAAGTCAATTCATAAGTTTGAATTACTTGCAAATATACGCTTTATAAAAAAATAAATCTGTTTGATTGCTGTGCCATGCCAATGCGACTTAGAGTTATCTAATCGGGCAGCTTATAAGTAAATCTTCATACTCGGTACTTTTTAACCAGTCCAAAACAGAGGACAATTAAATTTAACGGTGAAATATGCATTAGTATTTAAAATGCAAAGTAACTTTTTTCATAACTGCACCAGATTTTTATCCATTGTCAAACGTCATCTCCATCAACTTACCAAAACACCCCAATTGTTTTCCATAAAACCCTGGTCGACAAACACAGACGGGAGTGGCCTCGTGAAAGGAGCAGTCAGATACCGTGTGGTTACAGCTGTGTTGTGTCGTCACACAGTCACATGATGGTCCATCAAACCCAGCCTTACAGATACACGCCCCAGTGGTCTGGTTACAGGACAATGTATTGTTGGGGTTACAGCGACAGGGCATGCAGCTTGAGATGTTTTTGTTGTACACCATCATGTCGGAACAGTTGAAACCTTCCAGAAAAACATTGAGTGTGAGTGAAGTAATATCAATCCTTAATAAAAACTGTTATGAGTATATTGGTATCAGATTTGGCTCACGAGCATACGTGCCAAATAATGCACATTACTTGAAAGGTTCCTCAGATTTGAAATTATCTTAAATCTTTTTTAGAATCTCTTTTTTTGTAGTTACATGATTATCCTCACTTGTATTACAGCCACACATTGTAATAGATAATAGATAAATTAAAATCCTAACGAGGCTTTAATTGATAAAGTCTCAATCATAATGCAAGAAAATTATCAAAAATGTGTTGCAAATACTTTTACAATTAATACAAAGTGTGAAATATATATTATAATTTGTTTTTCAGGAAGATGGGAGAAATGAAATTGTAAGAAATTGTGGGAGGGGGTACAATTCTTAAGCTTTTGTCATTCATTAAAAAAAAGTCGACAAACATTATTAAAAAAAAATGAATAGGCATTTCAAGTAAATACAAAAATACACACCTGCATGTTACTATTGTTCAAAAATTGTCTGCCATAGTCTTTCCTAAGCAGGTTTTAATAAAATATTGTCTTAAATGATTAGCTTTTCCACTCTGCAATTCATGTATGGATAATTAAATTTGGTTGCAAAAATATCTTGTTTAACAAACAGCATTATCAAATTGGGCATTTCATACAAATAGACTTTGAAAAATTATCAAATGTAACTGATTTTTTGTCAAAAGTTATGGAGATATTAAGTTCTATACAAAAAATGATTTAAAATCAAAATGCTTTAAAAAGATAACATTAATGAAAAATGACCAAATAATATAGTGCCTGTTTTAGAAAGAAAAACATAATTAAAAGTGCATCATTTTTTTCTGACACAGGTTGAATAATTAATTGGTATTATTTTGTGTATAATTTGGAATTGGAGTCAAAACTTTATTTCTTGTGTGACTTTGAAGTTCATAGATTTTGTTCTATTCAATATCAAGTTTCTAAAAATTTATTCGATTCCTTTTTGGGTTTTTTTAATTTAAACTTTTTGTAAATCATTCTTTGGTCAATTTCAGTTATCTCTTTCTCCTCTTTTCGTCATCTTTCATTTTGTTTCTTTTTAGCTCACCTGAACTAAAAGCTCACGTGAAGCTTTTCGATCAATTTTGTCCAGCGACTGTCTGTACGTTTGTTTGTCTGCCTATCAATTTTTCAAAACTTTGACCAATTCTCCAGCACCAATGGACCATATTAAACAAAGGCATTTCTATGTGATGGTTATTTAAATTTGTTAAAGTGCCACACCCTTATTAAAGGGAATATAGTTGGGTTTTTTTTACATTTTCAAAAAATCTCCTCAAAAACCTTTGGTCAGAAAAGTTTAAGCATGTGTAGAAGCATCCTCTAGTTTCATTGATTCAAGACTGTTTAACCATGATTCCCATGTGTTGGATGGGGTCACAGTGGGGGTCACATCGCTCATATAAGTAACATTGGTTATATCTCTAATTAGCTTGTGGCAGCTTTTTGTATCAAGGGCAGGCTATCCAGACTAATTCAAACAACTATCTATTTATCTCAGCTGATTAAAAGCTGAGACAAAACTGAGAAAAAACAATTTCTTAACAGAATTATGCAAATTTACTTGTATATGCTTGTTCATAGAATTTGTTTTATTTGTGTACCTAATATACCGAAACACTCACCATGAGAAAATGCATTACTCAACATAGAAATGTAAACAATCCCCCAATTAAACATATAATGAGAAATAATAAACTAGTTATACTGTCATTAATCACCGGTCCGTTACACTCCTAATCAATGACGGAGAAAATATGTGTAAATGTCAACTCTTTAAGCTATAAATATATTTATTTAGAATAGATAAAAACTGTAATTGTACTGTAAAAACCTAACCCCTACCTCCGGAATTAGGTGCACCTCTTGACCCTATTGATAAAGTATATTGATTTGAGATATCCTCGTTCTTGCATGAACTTTTAATATTTTACATATAAAACGCTACTCGTTTTTGTTTTACAAACATTTCTTCAATGTATTATTTAGCACTTTAATCCCAGGCCCCTGCATTGTTCTGATTCAAAGGGATAGAACAATATTGAACTTTTGAATAGAAGCTGTCTGTAAATCTATTTTAACATATTAAAGCATTTCGGTTCTTCAGATGAATAATTTAAAGTAACCTACATACGATTTAAGCTCAATTGCTTTTAATGACATTTTTCCATTTTTAAAATCTAGATTGGATAATATGGGTAGTTTTAATTTTTCATCAAAATAATAAGTCGCGGGGAAAATTCAGAATTCGCAATTCTTTGTTTTGTCCAAAAAAAACCTCGAATCTTTTTATTTCTAAACTTTATATATGTTGTACATTTGTATTTGTTGAAGTTTTAATCAAATGTTGCTTTCTATTGTTATTTATGAGCACATTTAATTAGTTTATAATAATTTATCTTAAAATGGTAATTTCTTTATACTATTGTCACAGGGATACAATTTAATATAATTAAGTATTTAGTAACTCTTTTATTTACTCATTCATTCATCCATGCATTTCGTTATTAACTCATTTATGCGTTACTCGTGTTTGAGTGGTATTCGTGTTCTGTCACGTGATTGTGTTATTTTGGGTTGTGATTCATCCTATACGGTAGTAGCTACAATATGTCTAGATTTGGAAATGTTTAAATAGGTGTGTATGGTCAGTGCGCAAGTGTGAGCGATATAGCACTTAATTTATAATGTTTTGCGCCATGCTTTTAGAACATAACTCGTTTGCCATCAGACAGAGACAGTTTCACGACTTGCTTGTTACAATAGTTGAAACTGTCATTAGTTTTATACTATTATGTTTATGTTCTACTAAGGGCAAATTTAGTGAAAAATACTTTCTTTATTTGTGTTTATATTAAAGGTAAAATGTCTAAATATTAGAAAAATGTAGCGTCAATTGTATGAATGTTTTCAATTCAGGTTACCCTCTCTTCATTTTCACTGTCATTTATCTTAATACAGTGACGTTAGAAAACGGAATCATGCACCCTTTCATTTATTTTGTACGAGTTGTAACGACCCCATGATATTATTTGTAAACAATTCGAGCTTGTTTACAAAAAAATGAAATCTTTCCTCTGTGTCTTGCTTGTAACTTTCTTCTTTCATTCAAATTTCGGTCAATTATCCAAAATGCTAAAGTAACCATTTTAGGCAAAAAATATAAAATATAAAAAATTGACCTCAAATTGTGTTGAGGTCCCTTTATGTTTTGTCTTCTATATATTTCTGCTATGAACAATGAAGTCCTGAAAGGGCTCTTTTAAACCCTTTCGGTCGCAATTTGAACAAATTTTAATTTACCATAAAATAATTCTAATATTGAATTAACTTAAAGGACAATACAGGCTTCTGTGGAATCATCTGTGTTCGTGGGGAACCTATGTTAGTGGCTTACATAGGTTATCCTTGTACGTGAATTTTATATCCCCTTGAACATATATACAAGCATACGTATATACAGGCAACGGACAAATTATTCTTGGTGAATTGAATGAGTGATGTATTATTTTTCCCTTTTCAGTTATTGCCAAGACTTTTGAGTATTTTATAATCTTTTGAATTTCGCATTTTCGTATGACACCCCACATGTGCATGTAAATGTGCTGTGTGTTTCTGTCAATTTCTACAGAGCTTTATATCACATTCAATTGTCATAAGAAATATAGGGTATCATAAGTATGGTAATATTTTCTATTACATGTAATAACACAAAGAAGAAGTAGTAGTATACTAGTTTATATTATTTCAGCGATGTTAATTTTCATCGATTAATTGTCTATCAAGCCTTTGTTACACATATTGCTAGATACAAATGATATCGGTTGCCAAAGAAACAATTTTTTCAAGAGCGGGCAATTGTGATCTTAAAATCCAATTAGTTGGATTAGTTATGCTGTTTAATTCAATACCTTTGTTTGAATATTGATTTTACGCAATTGTTTGTTTATTTCATTTTGTGCTTTGTCTAGCAAAACCGTTGTTGTTTTGTCTATCCTTCTTCATTAGGCAATAAACACTGTTTGTTTTACATTTATTGTTACTTCTTTTGCAAAAATGGTGTTTGTTGCATTTTGATCGTATTTTCCTTTTCATTATTAAAAAACATGTTTTTGGTCATTAATCTGACCTTATTCATTACGTTTTTGCTGCCATTAACCCAAGTACTAAAACAAGTTTTTGATTAATTTTCTCGCTATTTTGTGCCCTTTCTGCCACCCATACCATTGACCTACTTTCTATTTTGCATCACAACAATAATAGTAGATATCTTACCATTGACAAGACCTAGGTTTGCTAGAACGAAACACAGCCATTTCCAGTTCAACATATTTGATGTGGCAGCTATCCATGAAAACAGCAATACAAATGTTTGTAACACTAACGTTCCACAAAAATGCAGGGCTTGTTCTTCTAGCTAAGATTTCATGTGAATCGGGATCTCCGGTAAAATTTCTTCGTATCTTTTTTAAATACCTGCAGTTATGAAAGTAGCGAGACCGCGTGCATTCTTTTGTGTATAAACAACAGAAAGATTGCTGCAGCGAAGTGTGTATACATGTTGTTTTCAGTGACGTGTTTTAAAATGCCAATCATGCAAAACTCGACCTTTGCATTTCGAAATGTTGTTATGAATAAATTACTCAAAGGTTAGCACTTGTCTTTCAAAAGAATTTGTTGTAACAGTATCATGTTCTATTATGATATTTTAGTACCATTAGACAATAAGCTATTGCTAAAGTGTCTCTTCGTTATTTCTTTTTATCTTTTGTATTTATAAAACATGTATTGAATATACATTTTGGTATTGTCTATTTTTATTGTACATTTTAAAGATATAGTGCATATATAGGGCGAATGTATATCAATTTTATAAACAAATATCATAGTTAATTCGATACGCAAGGACATTCTCTTCGTATGAACAGTTTCTAAGGCGAGGCAAGCTACTGACAAACAATTTGATAAAAATGACTATCAACAGTCTCGTTTAAAGTCATCTTTTCGCAAGAGTATGGTCGATACAACGACCTTGTCAGCATGCTGACTGACGTTTTTCATACTGACTGTTATACCATAATTAATCAACTAATTGTTTACGGACTTTTTCGGTTTTTTCCCGATTACGAGAAAGAGCACACAGCGGGTGTGACCGGTCAGCAGAGGATGCTCACTCCTCGTAGGCACCTGATCCTACCTTTTAGAGGTTTTTAGAGGGCTTTGAATTTGTATTTCGTTTTATATATTTTTGAGATGGTTGACGGTTTGTTATTGTCATTTTGTCATAGTAGCAATAAAATTATCCTGATCAAATGGACCTTGCAACCAACATCCGTGGAAATTACTTTGCAGATAATTGGCAAATTTTGGTAACAGTAAAAAATAATTTTTTTTTTGTTTAAAATAAGCATTCGATGGTATGCAAAATTCCTAGTCGGTTAAACGCAAATTGTTTAGACTGATTAGCTGATTACACGTATAAAAATGCACAAAGTGATGTCATATTACTCTATATTATTCACAGTCATAAATACCCATTTAATTTTTCTGTTTTTAAGTAAATGAGAAAATTTGTAAAATTTCATGTTTTTCATTGCAAAAAAAAAAATCAAGCAGAATCTAAATAAACGAGAATACATGCGCATATCATAATTACGTAGCTAGTTCAACTTTCAAAATAAAGAAAACATTTTAATGTTTATATATTACATCTTTCTATAAACAATTACTTTTAATATTTATTTATGCCACATATTAGTATATTTTCATTAGATACATGTACAACAATCGTAAATATCATTTGTCTATGAACATTCATCTTGAAAATTTACGCAATTTAATGATTTTAAATCCAACAATTTCTTCAGCGATATGATGCAAAATATAAAGGGAATAATACATACCCTTTTCACAGCCAGTATCAGCCCGAGACTTCGAAGGACTGAGGAATGATATTGGTCGAGAGCTGGTACAGGCTGTGATATGGTGTACACCCAAAACCCTGGAAAAGAACAGGCACACCAAGAACCCTTCCCCTGGCAGTATAAGTGGCTCGATACGTTACAATGGCTATATTATTTTACATAATAATACAGGGTGTTTCTTAATATCTGATACCATTTACTCTTTGAATAACTTTTGATTAAATTTATATAACAAAAACATCAAATGCATTTTTATAAATGTGTATGATGTAAATTTTCACTCAACAAATTTCACAAACATTCACAGGTTTTTGACAAATTGGGCGTTGTTTATAAAATCAAGAAATTTTAAAAGAGTTCTCCAAATGATGTCCTTTTTTTTTATCAATGACGACGTTAAGTCAGTGAGTAAAGTTCTTCACAACAGCCACTGTACGGATCACATTCCTTCAAATCTTCTCACAATTTAAATAATCTGTTGCTTGTTGATGTGCTTTTCCCCAGGATATTCTGTTTGTTTAAACTTGTACAACTATATCTTGAGTCTGTGTTTGATAATACAGTTCAAAACCGAGGAGGCCTGCTCTCCGATTTATCTTGATTAAAATTCAATTCAACCAAAGATATCTGATGCAATTTTGTTACATCATAATTTAAATGAAAGCACTTTTTTCTCCTTAACTTCTTTTGTTGAAAAAATAAAAAGATTTCATTTTTTATTTGAGTCATAATTTACATGTTTTAAATAAATATTATTTTATTTATACGAAATAATACCTCCCTCGATACAACTCATCTTCAAAATTGCTTTACCTCTCAAATGCACTTAACAAGTAAGGTTAAGATTTATTACATATATAAGCTTCCTTTATAACATATAGCTAGGTTGTCAAATGTTATTTGATAACTGTCGTTTCATAGCACTAAGGCATGTATCCGTTTATGGTATTCCATTATCTATGTAAACACAACATAATAAGATTATATAATAAGTAATTCTTTTTTATTTCTCATACGAGTAAATTAATATTTTATACATTTTCTTACAAAAAGTTAATACTTCATGCATTATAAATCAAATATATTATTTAAAGTAAAAAAAAATGTACAGTAAATCCAAGAATTAAAACGCACAGTAGTATCGAAATATTGATAAAATGATGTATTCGAAAAATAATTCGTATATAGCAATAAACAATTCTGGATTTAACACAAAACATGCAATGAAGGAAATATTATTAATACTATTGAGCATATTAAAAACATAAATCGAGACTGCTTTTGCAACTATATTTACACGTTTTTTAAACAAAATGCACCAGAATTTAAAAGCAGATGGAACTTGTAATGACATTCTGGTGATATAATGTTCTTCTTTTAAAAAACTTCTCAATGCTATAAAGCTAGTAGGTAGAATAACAGCAAAGAAACTAAGTATATTAAACAACACAACATTAAACAGGAATTCACACTCAAAGTGTTTTATAGAATAAACTTCTTTTTGGATTTTGTCTTCTGCTTCTTTTTTTGTATTTGAAACTTCTCATGAATGGTTTTCTTTTAAAACTTGTTCGCGAAATGAGTTTTCGTTTCTGTCGGTGATATTTCTATCAGTCCAGTATCTGTAAACCAATCACAATATATTTTTGGGTATTAATGCTGATATTTGCATTTGTAAATACATTATAATATTTTATTTTAATTTTTTTAATTACCCTCATCCTCCGAAGTTATTTCCTCAGTCAATTTATGTGAGGGATTAGTTTTCCCTTGCTCCAGATAATATCCAACACACTCAAATAAAAATTTGTACTGGGTCTACAACAGGCACGCAAAGCAAGATTATAAAAACACAAAGACAATTCCTGAGAACAAAATCTCTTAACGTATTTTTAAGAAAGTGATTGCGTTATGCATCACTGGGTATGTTCTATACAAGATTTTCTTAGCATGTAATTTGTTGTTGTTGTAACTTGTCAAACTTTAAAAAATACGCTTTTGCGTGATAAATATCATGTCAAATTAGGTATAAGAATATGAGATTTTGTAATTTTTTGTTGTTTTCTTGGACTACAAAATTTGATGTTTAAAAAGGTTCTAATTGATTAAATTAGATCATTTGCCTCGAATTCATGAATTCTTTTCATGAATTCTTGGAAATAATATTTCACATCAATGAAATGGGATGCATATGTGAACCAATAAATTGAAACTACAAAAATAAATATGAGGGGTGGCTGTAGGTGCACAAAGCAAATATGCAATAAGTATGCAAACTCTATTCTTTTAATTCGATTACCAGGTGAAAAAAAATCGTTTATACTGATCAAAACGAATAAAGAGTACGGCGAGTCTTTCGTCTTTGGTTTAGAGAATAGGAATGTCATATCTAAAATAACTCTTTAAGTATCAATGGAACATAAGTTACAGTTATTATCAAAACCAAAACATATATCATTGACAAGCATGACTCACTTCGTTTTCTATTAATTTTTCTCGATTGGAAATAAGTGTGTGGACTAGGCTGAAAATATCCACGTGAGTGTCCCCATTCTTGATAAGTTGGATAAGGTAGTCCATTGCAACAAAGACGCCAGATTTCCCACTTCCATTTCTAAAATATAGATACGCTGGAGTGTACAAGTTGTATTTAAAACTAAACAAATCTAGCTTAAATGATTTTAACCAAAGGTCTTAAATCTATTAGAATTTGAAAAAGAAAGTTGTTGCCATGATCAGTTGACAATTAGCAACAGAACTAAATTTCATTAAATTTACATTAAACGTACGTACAGACAGTGAATAACAAAAGGTCTGCTGTCATTTCCACCCTCAGCATTGGAATGAACAAGAGTGATGAGATTAATTAAATCTTGGCATTCATTAGTTGTGAATTCGGATAGAAAAGAAGCTTGAAAATGGTTCACCGTATGACTCATGGATCCCTGAAAAGTATTTCTTTGTTTCCGATAAAAATGTACAGAAATCCAATATACATTTTTATTATCGTTGAATTGAACTCATATAATGTCTATTTGGTTCATATCAGAATAAATCAGAATAAATCGATAAAATTAATACTTTGACTAAATACGAAACTCACGAAAATTGAACAAACAATTGTTTATATATTTTTTTTAAATAATAATTAAACACGGTAGCTAGAAAGAGAAATGGTGTACATTTTAATAATTTGCATAGCGGCTATAATGTGAACAAAATGGCGATTTGCAGTACAAAAGAATACAGGGACAGGAATGAGAAATATCACTAATTTCAAACATCAGTATTTCGGAAATATTTTTCCCTCATTTGGTTTTGTTATTTACTCCATCTGCAATGAAAATGAGATTGTTTTGTTTACATTAGATATTAGTTGGCTGTTCGTTTTTAATCTTGTTTTGTTTACATTAGATATTAGTTGGCTGTTCGTTTTTAATCTGAAAAATCGAATCGGTGGCATTGTAGGAATAAAGTATTTTTGTGATGAAAGACCTCGTGAAGAGATTTTTGATTTATTTTTAAAATCATTGTCATTTACAAGTAAAGTTCTTCCACATCTGTTCAACAAGTTTTTATTGCAAACTTTGTGTCAGAAATAATGACTCAAACTTAATAAGTATTTTCGGTACCTTTTCAGTTTTAAGTTAGCTTTCAACCGTATTAATAAGCTTTAACACTTGGAACTAGAAAAATTGCATTGCCCTCTCACATTTCCATTATAAAATGCACGTTTTGACATAATCATAGCAGTCTCAAACATGAAAGGTATGTAATATTATTTGAAAGGTAGGCAATTGTAAGACATATTTACAGTGGTAACAACGTTATTGTTGACAAGCCAATCGTGTTAAATCGTTCGTGTAACGTGGGTGATCGTTCGTGTAACGTGCGGGATCGTGCGTGTATCAGGAAAATTGGTTTGCGTTTAATACCGTGCGTGTTCGTGCGTGATCGTGCGGTTTTTTCGTTTTGTAACTTTTTTACGGAATGCCAGGATTTATTCTTAAAGCAAAGACAAGTAGTTTTTGTAAAACAATGTGAATTTAAAACTTTTTATTATATAAGAACATTGACAGTTGTTAACATTCATTCTCTCTTTCGTCCTTAAATAATTTTTTTAATTTCTATAGCTCATTTAATCCTTTGTTCGGTCGAGTTAGTTTTGCTAAATTTTACAATCAGCCTATATCAAGCATCAATTGTGTCTTGACAAATAATTTCAATCATATTAGCAAAAGCGACAGGTTGAATGAAAGCGGCTAAGCTTACCCATTCCCCGTTTTAAACTAAACGATTATTCCCAGCGTTTTTCTTTCAAATGAGAATACGATACGCATTATTATCTAGTAGATTGTATACACATTTGTTTGAAATAAAATTTATTTAGACGCTTCAAAATTTAGAATAAATAGAAATAAATCAATTATTTACTGTACATTATGAAAATATTGGATGTGAAAAATCGAAATTATATGGAACAAGGTAACAAATTTACCTGTATCACGCATAATTAAATCGTACGTAAGAGAATTAAATTACATAAACAGTCAAATCGTATGTAAATAATTTCGTGTAGTTTATGCATAATCTTCATTTCAATTACACGTAATTTTCTTTAACTTATGATTGAAGTTAATATTTGTTATGGAGACAAAATATTATTTTGTGTGTGAATCCATTATATTTGTGTATGGATGTGTAAAAGTGTTAACTCGTAAAATACAAAACAGTGCATGACTAAAGTACATGCCGCTTTTCAATAACACACAAACATAAAGCAATACAAATTAAAGAAATACGTTTCCTTAATTCTAATCTTAAAAATTAATTTTGATTTTGCGTGTTTAATGGTGTAGAATCGTTCGGTTGCGTGTTTTATCGTTTTTGTTCGTGTATCGTGAAGATTCAGTAAGTTAGTGATCGTCCGTGTATCGAGAGTGATCGTTCGTGTATCAGAATCGTGCGTGTCGTTTGTCAACAATAACGTTGCTACCACTGTATATTAATGAAATCAGAGTGAGGCGAAATTTAACTATTTAATAAAATGTACATGATTCCTCCATATGACAATTTAAAAGAGAAAATTTAAATCTTATTTTATTTTTTTTTTCCTTCAAAAACTATCTTATTATGAAAATTAACGATATATAAACTATCTAAATATTTTTTTCAGTTTACAATAAATGATCTTACCTTTGTAATTTTCATGCACCGAAATGTACATCTATTAACTGTCAACGATGAAAGAACTTGAACCTTGATCTTTCCATATGTCTTGCAAAGACCCGTTTTTGTTGGGAAATACACTTCCTGTTATTATAAACGTTACATTACTGCTACTATATACTTCAATTTGTTATCAGTGCATTTGAATACTCGTAAATCTATGTTTATGGTAATATAAACAGTAAAGTTACCTTCTCGGTATTTGATACTAGATTTATAATAGAAGAGACTCTTTGTTTCCAAACCATCCTCCAAAAATCGTTTTGAGTGGTTATCAGTGGATACTGTGTTACGATGTAGTATGGATAATGACTGTGTAGACCCTTTAAAAAATCATATGATTATGAATGCAGTAATCACAAGATCAGGTATCAAAACTGATGTGAGCATTTAATTATAGTTTACTCTATTTCTAACCTCTATAACACTTGCGTTGATATAATCATCAACACTGGTTGATCCTGATTCTCTCAGTCTATTAAAATCATCTATAATAGAAAAATTATTTGTACTGTCATTTACATTTCAATGGCAAAATGCAAACTACTGAAAAAAGCAATTGCTAGTTACTCTAAAGGTAAAAAAAAATGAAAATGAAAACGTAAAAACAGTTTCAGTATAAGAATGTAAACGATGAAAATATGTGATCATATAGACCTTTTAGACCTGATAGAACTTTTGAAAAACAGGAATATAGCATAAAACATTTGAATCGTATTTGTATCAGCTTTAAGCATGTTGTAAACTCTTTAATTCATATGAAAATTGAAATATTACAAATAAAAACGGCGGAAGCGAAAAGAGTCAATAATTCGTTATTAAATGAACGAGAATTCATTGCTGAACCTTAGTTTAACAGAACGTAAAATCAATATAAGACCGCAGTAACTACTATGTAGTTCTTAATATTTTGAACAAGTTTAAAGCATTACATGGTAAAATGGCTTTATTCCTGTTTTTGTATCTGTTTTTTGAAGAAGATCCAATATCTGTTGGCTTTGCTGGACAAGATTGCAGGATTTTCTGCAAAAACAAATGTCATTATTAAACATTTTCCGTAAGACAATGGTGTAAGCGAAAATGTCAGCAGATTATACATGTGGATATAGAGAGAAGAAAGCAAAAGTATTAATGTTATAATATATCAAAAAAGTGTAGCTTACCTAAAAGATCTAATCAACATTTACTAAATCCCTTAACCAGCTAACTTTGCGACGCATATAGAATATCAATGACCTCTTGATAAATTAAATCTAGGATTAACTTCATATTCAATAAGGATGTTTATGGTTAAAATCTTTACAGAACCTATCGCGAAAAGTGGGCTAGTTTTCCAAACACTGAGTTCACATATTATAAAAGATATGTAACATAGTTGTTTACCTGAAAGTCGTCCTCTGGCCAATTCATATCATCGCACATCTCTTGATATGTATTTAAAAAGTTACTGAGACGAATTCTAAAAACAAGAAATATTACCAAATGTAACAGAAATAACAATTCCTCTATTTCTTCACACACACACGCACACACACACACACACACACACACACACATACACACATACATACATATATGCCTGCCTATATGAAGTTTTACCTATGGCGTCCATCACATCCAGAGACATTAATCGATATAACGGAACCCCGGTGTGAACTTTTGTCATCAGTCGACATTCTGAAAAAAAAATTAGAATCATGACACAAAATCTTCAATACTATATACCTGCGTGCTTTGGGGTTTTTAATGAATTCAATATACGTGAATATCCTTTGAAAGTAAATGGAATATGTATATACAATTGACAAAAGGTTGTGTTATTTTATACGTAGCTTACCCATAGAGAGGATTAGATGTTGACATCAGCTCAGAATAAGTATAGGCAGCGTTCTGATCTCGACGCATTCTACATATATATTCATCATTATAAAAACTGATTCTAAACAATCGCACTTATATAAATAATATTTGAGTTCAGATAATTTACGCCTTATAATTTGTCAAACAGTTTGTAAGGTTAATTTGCTTATACTAAATTTTATATTAGCGAATATTTTGTAGTTATTGAAATCAATTCGTTTCAATTAAATTCTTTATCAGAAACATTTACAAAGTTCTACGAGACAATTGTCACATTACTCCTTTTTTCCAGAAAATATATATATATATATATATATATATATATATATATATATATATATATATATATAACGTGTCTTTACAGACAATATCCTTTTCTTCTGGCAAGAATTACTGTGGCCGCTATAAGGAGTGCGATTATCAAGAAAACAAAGAGGAGGAAAGGAATCATCCAATACTTTGGCGAAGATGTTGGAAATTCTAAAATAAAAGTTAACATTATTGATGTTTATTTTTTTGATAAACACATTGTCAATTATGATATTTGTCGTAACATTCATATACAGTGAAAACAAAAAAATATTTTAAATTTGGGAAAATCTATGTCGTTTACTAGTATACAACAGTTTACATTTTGAGGTTATTCATTTCGCTTTCAAAATGCATCTACTGCCAATTTATATTTTTGTATTTTAAATTTTGACAGACATTTAATTATTCAAAAACAGTTTTAATGTATTTCCTATATTCAAACAGAGTAACGTAAAGTAAAGGTTTTTATTTTACCTGTTGTACCGGTATTGTCCAGACAATAATTGTAATTTCCATCAATGATTGTATTTGGTGGACACAGACACAGTTTATCCACGTCATCGCAGAATTCTGTTTTACATTCTTTGCTTTCATAACAGGCGGAGTTCCAAGCTTTCTCTATAACAAGTATAATATGTATTCTATTTTTATTTTTGGTATTTTTAACATTAACCGCAACATCTAATGGAAGAATATTGATCAGGTGTTTGTTCAAGATTTTAAATCTTAGATATCGTTTTTAACTCCTTATCAAATAACAAGACTAATACTATACTTTTAGCGCACGTTGCTTCATCCCAATTATAGAAGTCGATTTCACATTTACAGATACTGTCCACACATGATGCATTGTTGGCTATACATTGGATGTCAGTAACACATTGTTCTCCGAGTATGCGGGCTTTAAAAAGGAAAAAAATAAATAATTAAAATTCCCATCTTAGTATCTGATAGTCAAGTTTTAAAAATCAATATTAAAATATAAAAATGAGTTATTTATGCCACAAACATTACATCAATTTAATTGTAGTTTATAGTATGAAAATAAATATGACTAGACACGATCTCGTTGCGAGCAACGAGGAGGCCTTCCGTCCGAATTTTAGAAGAGGAAATGACCTTGACTTTTATCTTCATCAACGAAACATATCAGGAAATGCAGATGTGATCTTAAAGAGCGATGGATGAAGGATTATACACCCCGTTGGATCCCTAATTTGAAGGACCAGCCCCATATATTTCATATTAGATAAGAGGTCTTTTGACCTAATAACACGTCTAATAACCTGTAAACGGAAGACCCTAATAACAATAAGAATAGAAGGGTCTTCCGCTGAAGACGGAAGACCCTAATAATAAAAGACTGTTTTTGTCTGAATCTTAAATTGAAGAGTGTTTTTCAACTTGAACTTTAGTCCAACAACCCTTTTATGTTGAATATTTTAGTTAGAAATTAAATAAAAAGGAGAGAAAGAAATAGAGAGAAAGAACAAATCTTGGCTCCGGCGAGATTAGAACACACAGCCTTTGCAGATGTCTCAAATCATGGCTGACGCGAAATAATTCCCGAATTTGTCTTTGAATTTGGGGCGTTTCCGCCCGGGAGAAGAGCTGAGTTTTTGTATGAGATGAAAAACAACGTGTATGATGTCTGACTATTCAGGTTTGGTAACAGTGCGAGGTCATTTGAAATATTTATGCGTGTTTGTGTCTGCACCCCTGCGAATGTGTTCGGAATGTTTTCTTTATCGTTGCTAAGTAGGTAATAAATCCAGAGGTGCTCGAATGAAACTTCACGAGACTTCACCGATATTTGTTCACTTCCTGTGAAATTTCGAGCGGAAGTATAAGTGTTCGGATAATATTCTCAAAATACGTAAGTACTGGTCGTTTTTCATATCACATCCTACTATGATTTATGTTAAAACAGGAAAAGCTTTCAAGATGTATTTCTTATTTTACCATCTAGCAGTTATTTTTATTAAACGATAATATTCAGAACAGAGTTATCGTTCGTGTTCAAACACGTGTAGAGTGGTTGAAAATATAACCATTGGGTTGCTTAATAAAATCATAGCCATGTTTGATGCTTGTGGTGTGCAATACCATGTTTTAAAAAAAAATAGTGGGTGTCTGTTTTGCATTAAAACTTAGTATATCGAGCCATTTTCAAGGAACATTCTGCATAAAATGGTATAGTCTGTTTCACTATTGATGTTATTACTATGTCAGGCGCGGATCAAAAATTAATCCTCAGGAGGGATCTCTTTTAAACATGTTAGTTGTTGCAACAGCAAACAAAAACTAATTTTTGTATAGTCACATTTATTTCTAGAACACATTTTATTCACCAATTAATGAAGATAAAGTTTAAAATCAATAAACCTCTAGATTTTATATTTGACTACCTATATTAAGAACCTAGATACATGTACTGTGAAATAGACTATACACGAGGTACGATTTTTACTGCGAAACTGAAAGGGTAAAATAAAACCACGTGGTCTAAAATTTGAATGACAATAACATTCGCAGGGGTGTCTGGAGGGGGGGGGGGTGAAAAAACCTGAGCTTGATTTTCGTCGTAAATAAATCGAAAATAGAATTTTGAGGTGTGGATCTCGGATTCGGTCATTACATGTAGTACAGTAATCTATAATTGAACTAGGTTGAAAATAAAGGTTCAAGATGAAAGATCCAGTAAAATCAGGCCAAAAAAACTAAATGATTTTCTGAATAGGGGGGGGGGGGGGTCGGTGCGTGTACTGTGTAAATTTAATTTTCCGGTATAGGCAATAAGCGCCGTTTAATCTCAGGAATTTCGACTTGATTGTTCAATCCGCTGCATATTTGGCAGACAATAAGAATGGTGTCCGAGGTTCATTTTCACGAATTTTCATTAGGATTGAGTGAAGGGCTTGGGAGTTATGATTTTTTTTACAGTACATGTCAATCACGACAATTGAAACTCAAATGCCAAAAACTTCATAACTCTGTTAATAATGAACGAATTGGTCTGGTAATTAGTACAGTAATCTAGAATGGTAATTAGTTGAAGTTAAAGGCCCAAGATCAAAGATCAAGGAAAATCGGGCCAGAAAAACTAAATGAATTTATGAATGGGGGGGGGGGGGGTCGGTCGGTGACTTCTATATTAAACGTAGACTATTAAATTCTAAATATCACAAATTACACAATTTCTAAACAATATACATATGTTAGAACAATGTATAAGCGTTGTTTGAAAGATGTAACTATTGATTTTTTAACATCTGTTTACCTTAGGCTCAAACACTCATAAACGGCTGGTCAGTTTTCAAACCTTGTCGCAGTCACCCGTTCGTTTGTATAGTTACGTGTATAAACTTTGGAGGTTTTTCTTAATCCCAGACAGGCAACAGATTTGTATCAGTATATAGACATGCACAAAAAAGGAAAAAGTCCACCATCTTTAATTTTAGCGTTGACTTCCAATCAGTATGAAGACAATCATTAAGCAATGAATTTCAAATTATTTGAATCCATAGACATTATCCCGTAACTTGAAATAAATACATGTATACTTTTTGGACGCCAATGTACATTTAGCCTCTGTCCAATTTACTGCATGTTACCTGTACAAGTACTTTAGAGAGAGAGAGAGAGAGAGAGAGAGAGAGAGAGAGAGAGAGAGAGAGAGAGATTTTCTAGGTTTTTATAGTGTTTAGGGAATCAGTATATCAGCAACGAATGTCAATAAACGCATGCATACATGCAAGCGTGTATCTATATATGTGAACAAATACTAATCAGTCCTCCTTTTAAGGTCATGTAGAATAACGTTGGTGCATTGCTAAATGTTGTGTGCATACAGTCATTGAGATGGCGGCATTTCTTTGATGCCGGCAAAGCGACCCAGTGAACTCTAATGCGGTCGTACTGCAGGGGCGCTTCGGCGGCATGTCTTTGATGGCGGCGATGCGAACTGCTGACAAAAACGAGCTCTATATTTGTACTAAAAAAGCTGTTATTATTTTTATTTATGATAAAAATAAAACGGAAAACAATAAAAACCATCATTTTAAAGGTAAAATCGTTAAACAAAAGAAAATTAGAGAAGAACAAATAATCGGCACTCGGGGATGGAACCCGGGTCGCCTGGGCACAAGTCCAACACTCTAACGACTGAGCTACGCGGACTCTCGCTTCAGAACTTTTGAACTCAAAATCTCGGGAATGCCTGGATCGATTTTAACACGAATTTCATATTCTGAAGTGTTTTAAGCGTCTCTATCGAATAAAAACATAAATAAAATTCAAATCTAAAAATTTGAAAAATTAAGGTTTTTCATTTCCTTCCGGTGACGACCGGAAGTGACGGCGGACGTTCGGATATGCGAAGGGCACTGCGGCCGTTCACTCTCTACCTTCTCTGAAGATTTGAAGTTTCTATCGTAAATACTTTTTGAGAAAAATCGTGAACAAGCAAAAACGTAAAATCTTTAATATCTCGGTACCGGAAGTGACGATCAAAAAAAGCCCGTGTACTTTTCTTACAAATTTTGTCATGAATAAGATCTGAAAATTTCATGAAAATTGGCTGAAGCATTTTTGAGAAAACGTGACAGAAAAAAAAAAACAATAAAAATAATAGTGAAAAAGAAACAAAGCAATAACAACTAGACACGATCTCGTTGCGAGCAACGAGGAGGTCTTCCGTCCGATTTTTAGAACAGGAAATGACCTTGCCTTTTATCATCATCAACGAAACATATCAGGAAATGCAGATGTGATCTAAAAGAGCGATGGATGAAGGATTATACACCTGTAGGATCCTTAATTTTAAGGACCAGTCCCATTTTATTTCATATTAAATAAGAGGTCTTTTGACTTAATAACAGGTCTAATAACCTGTAATAAAAAGAAACCGAAGAAAAAAAGAGGGCCTTCCTTTGTTAACGGAAGACCCTAATAACAATAAGAATAGAAGGGTCTTCCGCTGAAGACGGAAGACCCTAATAATAAAAGACTGTTTTTGTCTAAATCTTAATTGAAGAGTGTTTTTCAACTTGTGCTACAGTCCAACAACCCTTTTATGTTGATTATTTTAGTTAGAAAATTAAATAAATAGCAGAGAAAGAAATAGAGAGAAAGAACAAATCTTGGCTCCGGCGAGATTAGAACACACAGCCTTTGCAGGTGTCTCAAAACATGGCTGACGCGAAATAATTCCCGAATTTGTGTTTGAATTTGGGGCGTTTTCGCCCGGGAGAAGAGCTGAGTTTTTGTATGAGATGAAAAACAAAGTGTAAGATGTCTGACTATTTAGGTTTGGTAACAGTGCGAGGTCATTTGAAATATTGACGCGTGTTTTTGTCTGGAGGGGGGTGAAAAGACCCGAGCTTGATTTTCGTCGTAAATAAATCGAAAATAGAATTTTGAGGTGTGGATCTCGGATTCGTGTAACAACTATTAGGGGAAGTCCTAAAACAATGACTGATGCAGTTTACCAATGTATTTCAGTGTTGAGAATTTTTGTTCGTGTCGTTTACTATTATGTTTGACTGTTTTATTTCAGCAGGATTGATAGAATCTTTATAAAAATAGAAAAAACGAAATCAGTAACACGTAAATTTATTCGGTAAAAATTTGATGCAGTAATTTCCACACTTCTAACATTCATAAGTAGTTCACACGCTATCGTAGATTCAGACTAAACGGAAAAAAAGAAATATACATGCAACAGAAATATTACGCGGCTGCACAGGGGCCAAGTCCATTTCAACATTAATTTCAATGAAACCATAAATAAAGAAAGAGGTCGAACTCTGACCCAGATAGAAAACTACCAGCTCGCTTCAAAATCCTAAAAAATCAATTAATCTTTAAAACACTCGCAACGTGCATGTATTTTTCATAAAAGTAATGTCTGAGATACACTCCTGCCGAATTTTAAGTTGATGGGTCTTACAATAGGGGAGATATACGCATTATTCTCTCGAAGTCGCCAGTTTATTTTTACTCGGACATTTACCGGTCCAGAGCTCACGATGGGATTTTGCCTATGACAACAGCAGTATTGCAACAAGTCGAGAAACATTTGCAATAATCTTTTAAAATCTTACATCAAACGCAATTTATGGATTTACTTTTTACTTTTAAAGTTTTCAGAAATAAAATATATAAAATGCCATAACATTTACATGCTAAACACTACATATGTATGACGAGAGAGAGAGAGAGAGAGAGAGAGAGAGAGAGAGAGAGAGAGAGAGAGAGAGAGAGAGATTAATCAGAAATCGATTTGATCAGAGACATAAATAACATTTACGTCTCTGATTTGATAAAGAAATTTATAATTGTTTTATCTGCTTTTTCATATGAATTATATTTCTTTTTTTTCTCAAGTTTTTCTTTGCCGACAATAACTGCATAATAAAAAAATTCTGGTAAGTCAGCAAATAAAATAACCTACATCATTAAAAATATAGTATGATTATTTATTCCCCATTTTCCCGAATCCAAACGATACCCAAGTGTTATGTCTAAATGACCAATGTTAAGCATTCAGTTGATAATAAAAATCGGTTTTTTTTAATCCCAGACAGTCAATAGATTTGTTATTAAATCATTGAACAGTGAATTTCAAAAAATAACATCCGTAGACAATATCCCGTAACTAGAAAAAAATACGTATTTACTTTTTTGACGTCAAATGTACATTAGCCTCTAGCCTCATTACTCCATGTTACCTGTAGTAGATCTTTGAGAGAGAGAGAGAGAGAGAGAGAGAGAGAGAGAGAGAGAGAGAGAGATTTTAGTGTTCAGGAATTCAATATAAACGCAACATTTGTCAATAAACGCATGTATACATGCATACATGTACATATCTAAATGTTTGAATAAATACAAAACAACCTTTCTTTTTAAGCCATGTGAAATACTAAAAACGTTGGTGCATTGCTAAATGTTGTGTGTATACAATCATTGAAATGGCGGCATTTCTTTGATGCCGACAAAGCGATCCAGTGAACTCTAATGCGGTCGAACTGCAGGGGTGCTACGGCGGCATGTCTTTGATGCCGGCAATGCGACAATCGTCCGAATTTCGCGAGTAGTTGACAGAAAAGAGCTCTATATTTGTACTGAAAAAAGCCGCTATTATTTTATTTATGACAAAAAGAAAACGGAAAACATTCAAATCCATCATTATAAAGATAAAATCGTTAAACAAAACACAGTTAAGCAAGAAAAAATAATCGGCACTCGGGGACTGAACCCGGGTCGCCTGGACACAAGTCCACCACTCTAACGACTGAGCTACGCGGACTCTCGCTTCAGAACTTTGGAGCCCAAAATCTCGAGAATGCATGGATCGATTTTAAAACAGATTTCATATTCAGAGGTTTTTAGAGTGTCTCTATCGAATAGTAACATAAAAAAAATTCAAGTTCAAAAAATTGAAAAATTAAGGTTTTTCATTTCCTTCCGCTGACGACCGAAAGTGACGGCGGACGTTCGGATATGCGTAGTACACTGCGGCCGTTCACTCTCTACGATCTCTGAAAATTTGAAAGTTCTATCTTAAATACTTTTGGAGAAAACTTGTGAACAAGCAAAAACATAAAATCTTTAATATCTCGGGACCGGAAGTGACGACCAAAAAAATCCCACGTACTTTTCTTACAAATGTTATCATAAAAAAGATCTGAAAGTTTTATCAAAATCGGCTGAAGCGTTTTAGAGAAAACGTGGGAGAAAAAAAAAATAATAATAATAATAGAGAAAAAGAAACAAAGCAAAAACAATAAGGTCTTCCGTTTCCAACGGAAGACCTTAATAAGGTCTTCCGTTGGAAACGGAAGACCTTAAAAAATGTCTGACAAATAATGCTAGTAGTATTGTATTCACAAGATTTGTTTGGGTTCATCACACCAAAGAAAGTAATAATGCTGAAACTAAACTTATGACCAACATTTTGTAATGAAAAACACTTAACAGATCTTAGTGTTCACCTAGTATAATGTATCTCATTTATAAAATAAGCACATTTATTTGTCTAGTCTTCATGGTGACTGGTTTCCACTTAACTTTAAAATTGCTATGAACAATGCATTGACCTTGACCTCAGGTTGCGACCCGGTATGATAGTCTTTGCTAAATATCACTAACACTTCCAGTTTAGCTGCATTTTGCTCAGAGCTTTTGGATTGTTTTAAGTTGCAGTTGAAAATGATATTACGCTTACGAAATAGAAATATCATATCAAAATAGCGTTTCCTTCGGATTGATTAATATTTAAAACAATATTGAGGTAAAAACAAACAGCAAATTTAAAGTGAATATGATCTGTTGTGGTAACAATGCAGACACCAATATTCCAACGGTTCTGGCTGTGTTTGCAGTGATCATTTTAGCCATATAAAGTGGTTTTCTTTTTTTCACTATCACAAAAAACTAAAATCAATCACAAAATAATGACAACCATAGTAAGCATGCGCAAAAAAATACCAATTTTATGTTTTGACGATTCGTCACGGGTAAGTGATTTCATTCGGTGTTGTTTTATTTTATCTGTAATATTGATAAGAAAGAATATCACTTACGAAATTTTAAAAATTTAACATCCTTTTATTTTGGTTATTTCAAAATTATTCTATTTATCAGAGTGAACACTAAGAAGTTTTGAAGATTGTATATTATTATTTCCCTATTTTCCCCACATTATTGGATCGAACGAGCACGACTCGATAAAAAAAAATTATTTACAAAAACATGTATTCCCTCATCTAATGGACAAATCTGACTTTAAAAGTCACTACAAAGAGATTATAGTTGAAAAATCTTACGATCTTTCAAAGCTTTTTCGGTCTCATAGATAATCTGAAAGTCGTGTTCTGATGTATTTCGAGACGTTCGATATAGAAAATATAATGAACTTCCAGCGGAAGTAATCGTAAAACGTCCTCTGTTGTTACAGAATCTTCCCAGGAAAGGTGCGTCTGTATTTGAACCATCGAAAATCTATATTAAAAAAAAGAACATTTACAATATGAGATATACGTATTTTGTTAATGTCAACCATCTATTAAACGATTATAATCAACTATGTTCTATTATTCGAAATTAAAAAAAAATTCACAGCAAGAGTGACTTCGGTAATTAAGGAAGTCATATGACAACATGTATGCCATTCATTGAGATATATGCAATATATTTGACTTCAGTTATTTTACACAAGCCATTAGTAAAAAAACAGAAATAATCTATAAATGTCTTTCATCTTTAAAATCGATTTACTTTAAATCAGCGATTGCGTTTTAAACAATATACGAGTAAGATGCACATAATATGTTAAGCAAGAGGCCCATGGACCACATTGCTCACCCGAGCAACTATAGACATCTTTAAATTAACTTTACGGAGTAATATTTGCCTATCCATTGTTCTTTCCCACTGTAAGCCTATACGGAGCTCGAGGAGCTGCAATCATTACTCTATAATCGCGATTGCTCTGTCTGTATGCGCAATTGCCCCCATAGACTTTCAGGCAGCGAATTCTTAAAAATTCTAAAATGATTTTTAATCATATATATAGTGTATATTTCTAATAAAAAAAAATATGTCGTGTTTAATATTAATTATCTAAAATTTAAAATAAAATACAAGGTTTTTCAGTTTTATTCATATTTGATTTTATTCAATTACAAATGTTATTCATTATTGTTTAATAAAAATGTGCCTACATAAAACGAAAGTGTTTGATTTTTATATTTTCATGTACAAAATTCAATGTATAAGGAAAGATAACTCTTCCTAACTATACCATAATTTATGTACCTAACTGTTGGCATACTATGACGTCATAAAAGTGTGACGTCATATACTTTTCAATGACGTTATAGATTTAAACCACTATACGATACATCATGTGTTTTTCTCCAACTCCCTAGAATTGATGTGTTTAAAACATGTCTTATATTACCATTTTAAAGGAATTACTGTTTTAACATATCATTGATTTTGTTAACAAATCTTTTTGAAGTAAAAAAAAAATACATTACAGTCTGAACGTTTCATTTGCTAAATGTCAAGGTTTAGGCTAATGCAGGGTATTTGCGAGTGGTAAAATGCAAATATAAGTAATAAACAACGATTATTTAGTGAACATGGCGTTATGAATAGCAATTGCTGGCATATTTTCCATCATGAAATATGCCAGCAGATCAATCGCTATTTATAACGCCATGTTCACTAAATAACGTTCTTTATTTCGTAAATATACCAAAAAATATGGACAACTAACAGATCCTGTATTTAAAAAATATTTTTTTCTCTGGATATCCTGTTTATAATTGATCCCTTTTTGTCACAATATAGTCTTTTCACATATTGAGCATTACAGTTCTAAGGAAGATTTAAATCAAATGGGATATAAACCTACATCAAACTTGTGAAGCCAAAGAATTATCCAAACGCCAAAGTCTAAACA
Organism: Magallana gigas; assembly: GCF_963853765.1. Lineage (NCBI taxonomy): Eukaryota > Metazoa > Mollusca > Bivalvia > Ostreida > Ostreidae > Magallana > Magallana gigas. The sequence goes on along the minus strand of NC_088857.1, from coordinate 48,558,133 downwards.
ATTTTTAAAAATCCAAAATATGTTAAAATGCTTTCATATAAGTTAAACCATATATTATAACATTTGAGTTTCTTTGTAAAATTGGACCCTTCCCCCATGTGGCTCCATCTTACTCATGAAAAATATGATTTTGACGAATTTAAATCTGCACTATCTAAGGTTACTTTCGCTAATGTTGCACTTTTTCTAGGAAAATGGCGTTATTAAAAAAAGATTTTTCTTATTATATTCCTTTGTAAAGAAATGACCGGTCCCCATTACACCCTATCCTACCATCGAGGATTATAATTTGATCAAACTTTAATCTACCCTACCTGATGATACTTCACACAAGTTTTCTGGTCAGTCGTGTTCTGAGTAAAAGATTTTTAAAAAAAACTGTCAATGTGACAGCAAACCGGGTTTTCTTTTAAGTGAACTGTATCCATAATCCATGTCAAACCATATCCAGTGAAATGGTGTACCCTATATGCAATATTTTGCCAAAAAATGACTAAGTTCAAAAGCTGGTATTTTTTCATAAATTATCAGAAATCAAATCCTAGCAATATGCACACCTCTGATATATGTACAATTGATCTGCAAAAGAACCACTTCCTATCTTGAAAAATGTAGGAGGAGTTATCCGTACAATGATGGTACCCTATATGCAATATTTTGCCAAAAAATGACTAAGTTCAAAAGCTGGTATTTTTTCATGAATTATAGGAAATCAAAATCCTAGCAATATGCACACCTCTGATATATGTACAATTGATCTGCAAAAGAACAACTTCCTTTCTTGAAAACTGTAGGAGGAGTTATCCGTACAATGAGGGTACCCTTTTGGCAGCCGCCCGCCCGCCCGCCCGCCATTTTCACCATTTTAATAACCGGATTTTTCCTTCGGAAAACCCGGATAATAAAAAATTTCTTTATATTCTTATTTAAAATTTTGACCCCCCACCACTGTGGCCCCACCTTACCCCCAGGGACAAGGATTTGAGCAAACTTGAATCTACACTATTTGAAGATGCTTCCCCGCAAAATTCATCTTTTCGTTCATAATGGTATATGACTAGAAGATTTCCAAAGATATATTTCTAGTTAAAACTTCCACCCCCACCCCACTGTGGTCCCACCTTACTCCTGGGGACCATGATTTGAACAAACTTGAATCTACTCTTTCTAAGGATGCTTCCACACAAAGTTCAGCTTTTCTGGCCTAATGGTGGTTGACAAGAAGATTTTTAAAGATTAACTCTATATGTTCCTATGTAAAATTCGACCCCCTCCACCCATAATGGCCCCACCTTACCCTCCGAGACCATGATCTGAACAGACTTAAATCTAAACTATATAAGGATGCTTCCACACAAGTTTCAGCTTTTCTGGCCAATTGGTTTTTGAGAAGTAAATTTTGAAAGTTTAATTCTATACTCATATGTAAAACTTTGACCCCCCCCCCCTCCCCCTTGGTGGTCCCATATTACCCCCTGGGGATTTGAACAAGCTTGCATCTTAACTATTTGAGGGTGATTCCACACAAATTTCAGCTTGTCTGGCCAAATGTTTTTTGTGGAGAAGATTTTTAAAGATGAACTCCTATGTATACTGTATACTCCTATGTAAAACTTTGACTCCCCATTGTGGGTCAACCTTACCCCCGGAGACCATGATTTGAACAAAATGAATTTTTTCATTTTCTGAGGATGCTTCCACACAAGTTTCAGCTTTCCTGGCCAAATGGTTTTTGAGAACAAGATTTTTTAAGTATATCATCAAATTTTCAACAAGAATAGAATTCCTGGGTCCCCCGCCGGTCAAGCTGTCTAGTATCGAGTCCATCGACCAAGGCTGATTTAGGAACTTGACCAAGGTATTAGTGGTATAAACATTTAGTATAAATTTAATGAAAATCCGTCAAAATTTGTAGGCATGAGAGCGCTTACAAGGCCAATTTTCGGATAAACTGGAGTCATTATTGTGGTCAAAGTCCCATAACTCCAACAAAAAGGATCGACCAATGCTGATTTTCGAACTTGACCAAAGTATTATTGATATAAACATTTGGTATAAATCTAATGAAAATCCGTCAAAATTTGTAGGCATGAGAGCACTTACAAGGCCAATTTTTGGATAAAACGGAGTCATTATTGCGGTCAAAGTCCCATAACTCCAACAAAAAGTATCAACCAATGCTGATTTTCGAACTTGACCAAGGTATTAGTGGTATAAACATTTGGTATAAATTTAATGAAAATCTGTCAAAATTTGTAGGCATGAGAGCGCTTACAAGGTCAATTTTTGGATAAAACAGAGTCATTATTGCGGTCAAAGTCCCATAACTCCAACAAAAAGTATCAATCAATGCTGATTTTCGAACTTGACCAAGGTAATAGTAGTATAAACATTTGGTATAAATTCAATGAAAATCCGTCAAAATTTGTAGGCATGAGAGCGCTTACAAGGTCAATTTTTGGATAAAACAGAGTCATTATTGTGGTCAAAGTCTCATAACTCCAACAAAAAGTATCAACCAATGCTGATTTTCGAACTTGACCAAGGTAATAGTGGTATATACATTTGGTATAAATTTAATGAAAATCCGTCAAAATTTGTAGGCATGAGAGCGCTTACAAAAAAGTGTGACGGACGGACACACGGACGCACAGACGCACGGACACACGGACGCACGGACGCACGGACACACGGACGCACGGACGCACGGACGGACGCCCGGCATTTCTATGTCCCCGCACCGCGTTGCGGCGGGGGACAATAAATCCTAATTATTTCCCCTTCAAATAGGGTGTGGCCCTTTATTTTGACAAAAGTGAATCCCCTTTACCCAATTATATTTTGTGCCAAGTTTGGTTGAAATTGATCAAGTGGTTCAGGAGAAGTAATCAAAAATGTAACAAGAGGCCCAATGGGCCACATCGCTCACCTGAGCAACACTGGGGTTATATTGTGCCATGTGGCCCCTCGGTAGATTAACCAAATATGAATATCCGAATTTTCACTTATTTTTGCATATACTTAATCTTTGACATATTTACCTTTATGGAATACCATTTTTACCGAAAAAAAGACCATATGCAATATAAATAACTAAAATTTCAGTTGGTGTTCACGGTTAACTTTCAGTCCCCTTTATTTTAGCGCCACCCCCTCCCCCATCACTTTATAAAACGATTAAAATACATGAGAGCATAAAAGTACAATTTCTCCCTCTACTATAGTTATTGTATTTTTTTTTTAAAATTATATATGAAAGAAGAAAAGTGTACCCCAATGCACCAGAATGAATGCGCCCAATTCCTCAAATTAAAAACATTAAAAAATGTAATTGGCCTTCTCCATTATAGACGACTGTCATATCCAGGCATGAATTCATTTCTTATGAAGTTTCATATCCTTACTCACTTGGTTGAAGAATAAACTTAACTGAAAAATGTTGTCACAAATGTTAAAGAGCTATAATTCAAATAACTGTATTGACAGGCATGTCGCTCTATTGTACCAAGGCCCATCCAATATTTTCATCTTTATTAAAAAACAACAAATGTGCACAAACAAAGATGATTTTCCGTTGCAATAATTTTTTGAAGAACACCGATAATGCTTTTATCCTAATAATAATAATAATGTATCAGGACTATGGAAACCGTTTAAAAGGCGTCGTTTTCATTTACTTGTGTTCGAAAAACTATCAAAAATTTGTGTAGATTTTATGCAATTCGTCGTTGAAGAAGGGGCACCAGAAAGTAGTTACAGCATATCATCCTAATAGCAAGACATTTCTATTGATCAACCAAAATTTCAGCGTCAATCGTAGAATTATAAGCAAGATACATAGCTTGGTTTGAGTCATGTTTTTGTTTACATGAGTTTATTACATTCAACTTAAGATATTCAACTTTCAACTTAAGCATAGCTGCATTTAAAATATAAACAAACTAAAGCATGACCTCAGCATTGTGTACAAACGTATAGTATCATTGTGCGCAAAGCTCTGTATCTTGCTTATAACTCGAAGCTTGACTCTCAGGTTAGTAAAATTATAGGAATTTGTAAACAATTAAAACAAGAGAAAACTCAAATTTTTTTCATCACATATATACTTAAGTTATATATTTCTAGTAGCGAGAATTATCTCCGTTTAGATTGATATTGCTGAGCATCTTATAGAACATGTTGCATTAATCAACCATTACGTAGAGATCGTACCGAATTACACGCACCAACATTATTTGACCCCCCCCCCCACCATGGTGGCCCCACCCTACCCCCTGAATGCATGGTTTGAACAAATTGAATCTACATTACCTGAGGATGCTTCAAAACAAGTTACAGCTTTTCTGGCCTACTAGTTTTTGTTGAGAAGATTTATTTCTATGTATTCTTATGTAAAAATTTCGCCCCCCCCCCCCATTGTGGCCCCACCTTACCCCCGGGGATCATGATTTGAAGAAAAAAAAATGAATCTACACTACCTGAAGATGCTTCCACACAAGTTATAGCTGCGGGTCTGTAGCTCCCGACTGGTCCTGGACCTGGTCGTCCATCCGAATTTTTTTAGACCGGGAGCTATAGACCTGCAGCTACACAAGTTACAGCTTTTCTGGCTAACTGGTTTTTGAGAAGAAGATTTTAAATGATTTTTCTCTATACACTTATTACTAAAAAATTGATCCCTACCGTACCCCCCGGGGATCATGGTTTGGACAAGCTTGAATCTACACTACTTGAGGATGCTTCAACACAAGTTACAGCTTTTCTGGCGACTTGATTTTTGAGAAAAATATTTTTAAAGATATTTCTCTGTATATTTCACCTCAGGTGAGCTAACAATTATTTATGTCTCTGCTACATGTACACACACTTAGTATTTCCATCAGCAAAATTAATTTCCGTTTAGACTAAATAGACAAGAGAAAACACTGACAAATCAGCTATTACGCAAATACCATACTGTATTACCATTAGAATTTGTATTTTAGTTGTTAAACTACCGTACCTGTTAATGTATCTTATTTTCCGCAAGTAACAGTCAGCTGTCTTATTTTCCGATGTCTATATTTGATTGATACGTAATAATTACAAAATACAGGCGATAGTTCCCCTAAGTAATAAACTGTTATTTATGAAAAAGAGACGAAAATCAAAACAAGCTAAAACCTACGTCAAAGGTGAAAATTTCAACACATTGGAATATCTAATCTCAATCTACTTCACAAAATCGGCATTAATGTATCTTTCATGTTTCAAATATTCCTTTCGCACGCAAACTGTTCCACAACAACCATATTCATTTTTGTCAGATTGACCCATTTCTCATACGTTCAAAATGGCCGCTTCAAAGAGGTTTTTGAGATATGGATGACGATATAATATATATATAAGGATAATTTATGCTAAACACCGTTGAATTTGACTCAGTAGTTCTTGAGAAGAAGATTTTTAAAAATGCACCCCCCCTTTTTCTACAGTTTCGAGGTTTTCTTCGCTTTGAATAAAGATAGGTCTTTCATTTCTGCAATTTATATTTGCCTTACCATAAGGATGCTTTGTGCCATATTTGGTTGAAATTGGCCAAGCGGTTTTATTTTTTTCAAATTCAAAATGTAAAAGTTAACAGACGGACAGACGGACTGACGGACGACGGACAAAATGCGATCAGAATAGCTCACTTAAGCTTTTAGCGCAGGTGAGCTAAACAGTTTACAGACAACAGACGGAAGGACAGACGGACGCCGGACAAAAGTGATCAGAAAAGCTGAATTGAGTTTTCAGATCAGGTGAGCTAACAAAATATATTCTGCCAGTCTGTATTATACTCTGGACCAAGATATCCCCTCGACCCCTTTCATATTAATAATGAGATGATAACTTGATACTTGTATAGAAAGTACAAAAGGACATGAATATGAAATAATTGTAACGTAAAGGTTTTTTGTATTTCTGGACAAGAATAAAGCGAGATGAAATCCTAAAAATAGCCAAAATAAGAAACCTCTCCAAGAACCATCAGTAATAGCAGACAAAAAGTGTATTCAAAAGTAATGGCTTCCTCATTAAAATCTAACTACGTGAACACAAATTCCATATATAGGTAATGTAACAGGTTTGGTTTATAATTGAAGAACATAATACCTATCGTCTAATGGTTGATGAACATAAACCTACTTACAAAATAGCAATTGTACAGAGAATCAAGAGGACAATTACTCTTACACTACACTATACATGCAGTCATTAAATTGGCCATTGTCCAAGTATTTAAAAAACGGTTAGTATATACTTTATGTTTATATCAAGGCTTGATTATCAAAAATTTACAGAAAAACTAACCGATTTAAATCGCTCTTCTTTATTTTTCTGTAAATTACTTAACTTGCTTATTCAAGTAATAGTTAACATCATAAAGATCTAAATACCTCAATATAAGTGTCGGCGTCTTGACATGATTTGTAAAATCGTTTGGATCGACTTTCACCCGTTGAACCAAGTGAAAATGTGATAAATGTGGCGTTAATAGTTTTGGCATCGGTTGGTGACAACAAAAAGGAACATAGTGTGTTTCCAGGTAGTTGTGGAGGCGGCTCAACGAGTCCAAACTCGGAAGTGTACTTTCCACCGCATACTACAACAGTTGTAAATGACAACTTAACATTAACTTTAAAGATAAATTCTCTTGCTTTTATATCCATCATTGTTTTACAACGTACTTATATTACTATCGAATGCAAACCTTAATTACCCCTTTTTTTACATACCATTTCAATTTTTTGTTCAACAATGCTTTCAATTTATTTGTCAAAGATAACTTAATAAATCAAAATTATTACACAACGGTGTCCTTGCATTCAATCATTATATATGTTACTTATATTTCACAATAAAGCAAGATTATTTTTTTTTTACAAAATATAACTCTTAATCTACGACAATTATATGAATCATAAAATCCCCTAAACGGAAAACGACCTTACATTGACTTAGTAATTTTATAATTTGTTGCATTGTTTCACTCAATTGCCCATATTATATCATTGATGCTTGGACAGACCTTTTTGAATAGGGAGTTTAAATTGATTACTCATTTGCCCAATCTTTGTGTATTAACCTCAAGTTAACCTTTACAGCAATTTTCATTTCATCATACATCCAAATCTGAGATAGTACCTCCGAAGAGGCCCTCTAGATATGGATCACCTTGGGTGCCAGGGACCCACTTGGTCTGTAATGCTATATAGTGCCAATGTACAAAATATATATTTTCAGTTTTTAGTATTTATGTTTAATAAAGAGCATTGTTTTATCAAAGGCTATCATTTTTGCTATCACTAAAAACTTTGACCAGAGCATATTTATCTCAGAATATGTTAATTGTTTATCTAATTACCGTCACTTCCAATCAAACCATAGTCTAATCATATAATAAAAAACAAAGCCCATGCGTAAAATGGCTGCAATAAGACTGCTACTGGCGCGCACAGTGTGTCCTCGTGAAGCCGCGTATCAACCCTTACATAGTTATGTGTTCAAAATACATCACATCTAAAAATTCTCATCCATTTCTAAAATTTTAAATATCAGTTGTACAATTAAATGTTAAAGGTATACACAACTGGTCTTTTTAGAACTTAAAGAAATGTGTTAAGTACATATTTTCTTTTCCTTCGCTCTAAATAAAGATAATAAAACTGATGCAAAAACAAAAAGAGAGAGGAATGTTTTCAGGCCAAAGACTTAATTTGAACATATACCAATCTAAATAAGATTCTGATGAAAAATAAGCACATAAGGTAGTGGCAAAACAATTTACCTCCACAATTTAAATATAATGCATCTTTTTCCGTATCACAAGGTTCAAAAGTAACATCGCAATTTTCAAAGTCAAAAGTCCCTCTACGGTTACATTTTGGAGAAGTGTAGGCAACTCCATTGGTAGAGCGGTAATATCCTCTTTTTGTGATGTATACACCGAATCTAAATGATAACAAACAAGAGTTACTACAAGGGTTATGTATAAAAAAGGCACATGTTTTCGTTTTTCTCTGAACCTAAAAGGACATCTTTAAATAAAAGATAAAATATACACATGTAACTCAATCATGCACCATTGCACAACATGAAGCAGTCATATATATTTTCCTAATTGCACTTAGCGGTATGTTAAACAACATGTACAAATATCACTCACACTATTTGGTCTAATCAATCATTAGTATATCATTAATAGAATATATGTTCAAAAAAAGGCTTTGTTGGTATTTTGAATTTTAAAAAAGGCTAACAAATACGTATTTAAATAGCTAAAAACTTTCTGAAACCCTCTTCTGCAACATATCAAGTTATATACCGGTATTTACTTTTTTGTCCTGTTTATTTTATCGTATGTTTGCTTAATATATTTTTAAAAGGATGTTTTGACCAAGTTTTCATTTATAAAAACAGTCACCATGTGGCTTCATAATAAAAGGAGTTTAAAAGATGAAACAAGTGTACAAACTCAAATTTTGGCAGAAAGAGGGACATGTGAATACAAAAGCTGAATAAAAATATAAAGTCAGTTTAAATGTAAATTAAAGTACAAATATAATTTTTTAAAAAAATAACTTGAATATGTTTTGTTTTATTTGATGTAGTTGAACATACATGTCTTTAAACATGGTATTGCAAGCTGTGATGCCAGTGAACAAATCAAAGTCCATACAGAGCGCTCCCCAAGCACCTTGTTTCCAAATTACAAGAGTACCTTCTTGTGGCGATGTTCCATTAATGAGAGCAAGATCCGAATCTTAAAATAGTTTAATTGTGGACAAAATCAATTTCGGCGTGCAACAAATTCTATGTAAAGGAGGCTCCGAAAATATTGATACAATACACTCAACAAAACGTCTAAGTGTTCACTTTCATAAATAGAATTTAAATATTAAGAAATGAAATAAACTGAAATTTTCAACATTTCGTAGCTGACATGTCTTTTAATCAATAGCACAGATAAAACAAGACAACAACGATTTAAATCAATTACCCGTGATTAAACGTCAAAACATTAAATGATATTTTTCTGCGTTTGCGTATAATGATGTCTCTGGTGATAGTTTAAACAGGAAAAAAATTAACATGGATAAAATGATAAATGAAATAAAACCCAGCCAAATCGCTGGGATATTGGTGTCTGCATTGTTTCTACGACATGCTGTACTCGCTTTAAACTCCCTGTTTATTTTGTCCTAAACATTGTTTTCAATAGTAGGCAATTTGAAAGAAACGTTATTTGGATATAATTTTTCTTTTCTGATAAGTCTAACGTCGTTATCATCGGCAACTAAAACAATCCAAAAGCTCGGAGCATGTTCAATCAAACCGGAAAGCGATATTTCGCAAAGATTTAAACCTGCAGTCTCCTCAACAGACGACAAGACAAATGGATGTACTTATTTCATACAGTAAAAATATTATACTGGGTGAACACTTAGAAGTTTTGTTGAGTGTATACACTTTTAAACTATTTCTTACAGTTACATTTGTAGAATATGATTTGAATCAATCATCACGCATACCTGAACATATGTTTCCATCTCCACGAGTGCCATTTTTACACACGCATGTATACGATCCATCAGTATTTGTACACTCCTGTGCTTGACTTTTGCAGAGAAATTTACATTCATCAATATCTAAATAAAAACAAACCATACATAACATGTTTAACTACAATCTAATGTCAATCAACTTGTTCGGGCGTATTGTAAAGCTGAGCAACGCTCATAAATAGGCACTGCCATACAGTAATATAAGCCCTTCAATTTCATTACCGATTGCACACCTGATACTAGTGGCCGACGTGTTGTATTCCTGCTTCTGTGGTCTGAGATTTCGTGCATTAAGTCCTTTTTATGTATATTTTCTCTTTGTAAATGATGTTTGTACCTGTTTATTTTAGTCTGAATTCCCCCTGGCTTGGCAGAAGAGTGTCAAATTTGATAATTTAACCGCGCTTAACGCGGCGACATCTTCAGATGTACATGTAGAGCGAAGTACTTCAAATGCCTAGATGTCTGCGATAAGGTATTGAAGGGATAGCGGTGATGAAAGAAAAATATGGCTAACAATGGCTTATTTTAGTAGTGTTCAGCTTTAAAGAACAATACTCATAATTACGTTGAGAATAAAGATTTAATTAAAGAAGATGAAACCGTTAAAAAAAATATATAACACATATCACACGTTTTATAATATATTTATTACATTTATAATTCTCTATTCCTTGTAAGAATGTAGAAACAGTACTTACCTCTACAACCTGTTCCCGCTCTGGTGTAACCGTCTTTACATCTACATTGTCCGTTCCTGCATATCTCTCCATCTCTAAAACAAGCGTCGTTTTCTATTTTGGAACAGTTGCACCTGTCCCCAAACCAATTTTTCTTGCAGTGACACTCCCCTCTGTCACCAAACGAAACCGTGTTGTCACGATTACACTCTGCCATTTTTTCACAATTAGCACCGTAGTACCATGGGCTGCAGCCAACTGTAGCGCAAACAAAATTTGCCCTAATTACTGTTGGCAATTGATCATTAAAAGAAAATGGAATACATGTGTAATACTGATAGTTACCACAAGATTTAGCCGTGATGATAATGTCGTCTATCATAATAGGAGAACTCCTGCTCGAATATCCAATGAAATAAATCTACAGAAAATCCATAGCAAATTATTTTTAAAACAGCGTTTTTATTTTTGTTTGTACGGGTAAGGATGTAAAAAGTATTTAATTTTTCTGATTCATAGATGCTCAGATGAAAAAAATTTTGATACAAACGAAATTTGGTGTTGGATTGGTCTTTGACAGTATTATCTTATTTTACTTCATCAAAATATTAAAATGACAATAACAAACAACTGTCGTCAACCATCTCAAAAATAGTAATAAGTCTATTCAGTAAATCAGAGTTGTTAGTATGAACTGACTGTTTAACACAATTCCATTACTAAACATTTTTCTATTCCATTTTGGGTTTTCAATAAAAGGAAAACTTATTACAATCGTGTTATGTAACTTTTAATTCAGTTGATTAGTGATTTTGTTAATTGTGCAAAGATTTGTATTCATGAATATTTCTAACACATTTATATTAATGTACCTTCATATTGGACGAAGCGTTCAGAGGAACACGTGCTGTTGACCACCCCTTCCCTTGGAACAATATGTTATTCAGAAGGTTGTTGTCTTTTACTACCTGAATTCTCAACATTTGCTTTTCTTCATATTTGATAAAGTATTTCGCCTGTAGACAACTCTCTCGGTCTAAAAACACGTATTGCATTTTCATTTAAAAGATTGTTGTAAATTGTTATGTAAAAAAGTTTTATATAAAAATATTTACTGATTACTCACCTACGCTTACATTGTTGACGGAAAACAAAAAGAAACTTTCAGGAGAATAGATCGAGACTTTGGTCATCAGAAAGCGGTTGTTATCAAGATGGTACCCGTCGTCTAAGGATTCATCAAAATCCTTTTATGTAAATAAAAATTATATTTATTCAAAACAATTGGTAAAAGAATTGTGAAATATGTGTATTATATAATGTTATTGCATAAAACAGAACCTCTGAATATAATTTTACTCAATTCTTAAAAAACTTTTGAGCTCAAAATGACGTGTCACTTAAAACGTATTCAAGAGGCTCATAGGTCTTGGCGTCCACCTGAGAACCCAAGCCCTTAGATTGACCTCGCTGAGAGTTTCTCGTAAGCTTTAATTATGAGTTGAAACAATAAGGCACGACTCCTCCAACAAGTGCCCCATTTTCATTTGGCGTTTGCAAACATCAATCAGTAGTCCAAACATTGGGGAGGGGGAGGAGGCAAGGGTCAGGAAAATCTTGCATTATTTACACCCTAGCTTCAGGGGCCTAAAATTGTAAACTTTTGGTAAAAAGACACCTGCAGGCATTGCATGCTCAATCAAATATAATATTTACAGTTTCATTTAAAATGCTAACAGGCATACATTGCACAGGAAATTAAAGTAGATTTCATGAAATAAAACATGCAAGGGTTGTTCGGAAATTATTGAGACAACTCGAATGCTTTCCTTGTAAAGTAAAAAATTAGGCTGAAAATTGTCAAAAACATTAAAGAAACCCCAACAAATAATTAAACAAAATAACATTTCAAAAAATATTTGATATATTTGTTTACAACCGTGGATAAACAAATCGATGGTCGGAGTACCCGACACAGGCAATAACTCAGAAAAATAAACTTAACTTACAGTTTCTGATAAAAAAAAAACATAGGTAATCATAGATTACAAAGCTCACCGAGACGAGACATCACCCTTATGAGACCTCACCTTTAAGAGACCACCTTTATCATATTAAATGAAAATCATACTTTATGATCTTGGATATTCATGGATTCTGTTTTGACACAATATCGTATATCATCTGTTAAAAAACTGCATGATAATCATATGTTCATTTGTTAATCAATACAATAATATAACATTAAATATTGCATCCTATCATATTACAACATAAATCATATAATACAATAAAATACCATAATAAACAATGATGAGATATGATATTGTAACATATGATATGACATTGTATTGTGTTTTACGTTATTGTATTTGATCAAATAATACAATATCATTATATATAAAACAATATAATATTATATTACAATATCATATTACATAATACATCATAACATTGAAACATATGATATTATATTGTATAATATAGTATGAAATTGTATGATACTGTATCATTTTTAATACATAATATGATATTGTAATATATGATACAATATAATTTGATACAACATTGTATCATATTGTAGAGTTTTGGTTCTTATCTTTGAATACATGTAGGTCAAAATATGCGTTTTGACACTTCCCCTTCCCTGTATCTTTTGCCATGTGAATTTATGTGAATAATGTTTATAACATGATTATAACTAGATTACATATATGTGATCTGGAAGAGTTGAATCCTATATTAAGGGTTGGTAGAAACTCACTTGTTATTTATGCATTATTCATATTGTTATAAATTGTTACCGTGTTTCAGAACAGAGGAAATTCGAAATCATATTATGTTATACGTTTACAGCCTATGTGTTTATTTTTAAAAGGCTATTTATGTACTTACAGGGTTGTAATATCATTATCTATTTGTATCTTTATCCTCATGTTTCTGTAGTTCCTCTTTATTGAGTATTTCACTTGTTTTTCTTGCACATGTATGCATTTCTGTTTTGCTTTTCCGAAGTTGACCTCTACTTCCGGATCAAACTTCCTATTTTAGAGTTCACCCTCATAAATATTCATACCCGGTGAATTCCATTGAAATTGACATCGTAAGTAAACAAAATTGTATTTTTATATTGATACTTGATATGTTGAATTAAAAGTGGTGTTTTAAAAGTTTAACTTTAATTGTGTGTGATTTTTATTCAGAGAACTATGTTATTTAGGATGTATTCCGTTTACTGTAAGCAAAATCTGTCTTTAGAAGACGAATTTTAGAAGTGATAAGGTTTAACGGATATGAACGGGATATATATAGCGCGAATCCGTTAATTTTCGTTAGTCTGCAATTTTGGGGGTTTTAAGATGTTAGTAATTTATTTTATTGGAAATTTAATTGGGTTTAAGAGATTAGGTTTTGATCATATATTTCCATAATTTGGAAATCTGATCAATTAATTTAAAGTTAATTAGTGGATTATAATTAATTAAGGTCATATTTTCAGATTAATATCTGAATCAGATCTTATAAACTTCTTTTGTGGGAATTTTTGTCAGTGTTTATATTTAAAGCAGGATAGGTAATTTTAGTTAGGTCTAAGTCACATATTCGGAATTTTTCTGAATCAGACTATTTAACATTAAAGTTGTTGTGAATTTACTGGAGTTATTTGGGTATTTCAGTGAATGAAAAGGGCAGGAATTTAATTAATGTTGTTTTGAGGAGGCTATTAATTTATTTATTTTCTGTCATGTAAGAAATAGTTGGTGTATCAATAAATTGTGAAACTTTACAGCAGACTCTTTATTTCATTTACTTATATTTGGGGTTGGGTACTTGCCAGTAAAAGTACCTGGTGTCAGAAGAACAAATCAAACCAAATTGTAGCGTTAGCACGTTACAATATCAAATGATACAATATCATGTGATAAAGTAAAATATTATATAATACAATATTATATTATACATATTGTATCATATGATACAATAATATGTTTTACAGTATCATACAATACAATTTCATGCGATGTGATAATATATCATATTAAAAACCAATATCATATTATACAATATCGTATGATACAATATTATATAATATTACAGTATCATATTATACAATTTCATGTGATATAATTCTATATTACAGAAACTAATATCATATTATACAATATCGTATGATGCAATATTATAGAATATACAATATTGTATCATAGGATACAATATTATATTTTGCAATATCTTATGTAATAGTATCATGTGATAAAATAATAAATTAATAATACAATATAATATTATACAATATTGTATCATAATATACAATACTATACATAACGATATCATGATACAATATTATAACATAAAATATAAAAAAATTGATACAATATCATATCGTATCATATAACTTTTTAAAATATTACATATGATATTATATTGTGTCATATTAAACAATATTGTTTCATACCAAACAGTACTATATCATAGGAATCATGTTATATCATTTATCAACAAACACATCTTTCTATCGAGCAGGTTTGAGTGAGGTAGGAGATTTCTTTAGCATCCTTGATAATGGAGATCAGGCTCTGCATCTGAAGCAACCTCTGCGTTTCATTTATGATATAGTTAAATCAACTATGCAAGCTATCATCTATAAAACACGTGACCTGTTCCAAAAAAAACTAAAACTCATCCAGCATCCGAAACCTATGGCTCAGATTCAGCAATCAAGCCTGTCAGGTGCATCAGTATACATAAGACGCATCTCCATGCAAGTTTGGTGAAGTTCAGACCAGTAATAACTAAGATATCATAATCAGAGGGCACTAGCAATTAAAACCTTAACCTGCTCCAGCATCCGCAACCTATGGCTCAGATTCAACATCCATGCCTGTCAGGTGCATCTGTATCATTAGACACACCATCCATTCAAGTTTGGTGAAGTTAGGACCTGTAATAACTAAGATATATTTTTAGCATCCTTGATAATGGAGATCAAGCTCTGCATCTGAAGCTTCCTCTGTGATTCATTCATAATACAGTTTAATCAACTATGCAAGTTTGAAATAGTACTATTATCTATTAAACATGTGACCTGTTCCAAAAAACTTAACCATATCCAGCATCTGAAACCTATGACTCAGACTCAGCATTCAAACCTGTCAGGTGCATCAGTATCATAAGACGCACCATCCATGGAAGTCTGGTGAAGTTAGGACAAGTAATAACTATTAAGATATAATCATCAGACGGCACCCGTTTCCAAAAATTTAACCAGCTATAAAAACCTTAACCTCCTCCAGCATCCGAAACCTATGGCTCAGATTCAGCACCCAAGCCTGCCTGGTGCATCAGTATCATAAAACACACCATCAATGCAAGTTTGGTGAAGTACGGACCAGCAGTAACTTAGATATTGCTATCAACGGGCACCTGCAACAAAAACTTTAACCTACTCCAAAAACCTTAACCTCCTCCAGCATCCGAAACCTATAGCTCAGATTCAGCACTCAAGCCTGTCTGGTGCATCAGTATCATAAGACACACCATCCATGCAAGTTTGGTGAAGTACGGACCTGCAGTAACTTAGATATTGCTATCAAAGGGCACCTGCAACAAAAACTTTAACCTGCTCCAAAAACCTTAACCTCCTCCAGCATCCGAAACCTATAGCTCAGATTCAGAGCACTCAAGCCTGTCTGGTGCATCAGTATCATAAGACACACCATCCATGCAAGTTTGGTGAAGTACGGACCTGCAGTAACTTAGATATTGCTATCAAAGGGCACCTGCAACAAAAACTTTAACCTGCTCCAAAAACCTTAACCTCCTCCAGCATCCGAAACCTATAGCTCAGATTCAGAGCACTCAAGCCTGTCTGGTGCATCAGTATCATAAGACACACCATCCATGCAAGTTTGGTGAAGTACGGACCTGCAGTAACTTAGATATTCCTATCAAAGGGCACCTACAACAAAAACTTTAACCTGGTCCAACAACCTTAACCTCCTCCAGCATCTGAAATTTAGGACTCAGATTCAGCATCCAAGTCTTTCAAGTCCATAAGTAGGTCCAGATGCATCATCCATGTAAGTTTGGTGAAGATAGGACCTGCAACAAAAATTTTAACCAGGTCCGGACGCCGACGCCGACGCCGACACCGACGCCGAGGGTATAGCATAAGCTCCCCCTGACTTCGTCTCGGTGAGCTAAAAAACAAATTATACATGTTCATTTTAATATTTACTGTGACTTATAATTGATCAAGTTTCACAAGTGATTGAGTTGAAATACAGATATGATAAATTTTCCAAGGGATATAATCTGATTACGACGGTTAATTTGATATTGACTTCAAGGTGGCGCAGCGAATACACATCAAATTAGCGAAAATCTAGGAAAAAAGAACTGTTCAGATCACCAAGTTGTAAAAACTATATAATGGCAAGGAATAAAGAGCTTAAGTTTATTATTTTGTTCCACAGATTGTTTAACTAAAATTAAGACAAAGGGACTAAATAACAAGTACTTTTTACACCTAGCCGATGTCAACAGTTCTAAAGTATGTACACAGAATAACTGTAGGAGACATTTCACAATAATTTGACTTTTAGTTAGAAAAAATTCGATTTTTTTGGTTAAGGACTTTGTTTACTCAGGGTTTGAGTTCTCAAATCCGGATTGTTAAAAAGTTAAATTTAATGAGTAAAATATGTTTTAAATACAAAAAGTATTTATGAAATGAACTATTATTGACATAACAATCGACATTTTTACTAAATTATGGAATTAGGCTCTGACAAAGTTTGACTTTTAGCAAAGCAGAGGAAATTCGGATTAAATTTTTCAGATCTGGTTTTTCACTGAAATATTTTTGGTAGTACTATAATATCTAAAGTTAAGATTTTATTTGTTAGTCAACATAATTTTGCATATTTTCTGTTGGTTTTATCTTGCTTTTTCGTTTAGATAATCGTATGGCACACATTACAAAAATATTGAAAAATGCTTAAAACTGATAAAAGACACCATATCTCAAAATTTTGATCATTGACCTCATATAAATTTTATGCCAGGAGAGAAAGGAGATTATACTTAGTTTAATACTATAAATGTTTTAGCATTATCATCATGCAGTTTTTTGTTAAATTGAATCAAAAATGGGTATTAATTTGAAAACTAATAGAGGAAATTCGGACTAGAATACCCTAAAAAATTGTGAATGAAAACTTAATTCTTTGTATCTATTTAATGTCACTACCATTCATAAACTGTATTTCATTTGTCAAAGAATTAAGCAATTTGTATTATCTTCACAATGAAGAAAATTTCAATCATAGAGTAAATTTTTTATGGATTTTTCTTCAATTTTCAAAAAAATATTCAATGGCCATTAACTCAAAAAGTAGGTCATTTACCTACTTATTTGAAAGTGAAGAATAACACTACCATGTAAGGTCTACAACACACAGTAGTTGGTTTTTCATTATCATCAGTGGAATTTTTTTTCATTCTGAGTAAACGTCATCCTTAAATACCTCTTAAAAATCATTACAGTGTATTTAGTTTCTTCCCCAACAGATCCAAGAGATGATTTAAGTCTTGAATTGCTTAATTTATTTTACTCTCTAAGGCATGTTTTAAAAAATGGTAACAAATGTAGTTTTGTAGTTTTCAAGAGGTCAAAATGTAAAGCTGCTAACGGACGACAGTCGACACACGACGAACAACGACAGACGAAAACCGATAGCAATAAGTCACCTGAGTGACTCAGGTGACTTAATAAAAACTTGAAAATAATCTTTGAAATAAAATTTGCAGCTTATATTTTGAATATAAGTTTGTCAGATTAATCTAACATGTTTCGAGCCAAAAAACATAAAACAAGACAGTTAGCACAAAACAAAAGATTGACAGCAATAATCAATTCTGGTAGGCTAATTAAGCGAGATATTCATTTGTGAATGATGTGTTCTGCAGTCTAAAATTAACAAAGCATTATTCATGCTTAATATAGTCTGTAAACGTTTCTTAAACAAATAAAACATATGCAGACCCATATCTAATATAATGAAAATCTAAGCAAAATATGATTTTCATCTAAAACAGAAAATATTATAACGTGTACCATGATATGAGGATAACAGATATTAATATACCTCTTTGATTTCCCAATACATCGGTCCTAGTTCTATATTACATTGTTCTAAACTGTCTTCCATATCGAAGCCACAATGATATGTGATGTCATTTAATCCTACAAAATCGTATCAGAATCAAGCCTTTTTAAATTCAAATATATATGGTACACATTTGTATATCAAACAATTTAAACTGCGTGCATGGTTTAATTGTGGATTTTTATGTAAGATAAATATGCTTAACTGAATATAAATATGACATTACTTATTTTGAATGAATACGTAGAAAAAAAGAACATCAGAACAACTAAATTTTACAAATGTATTTATAAAGTCTCTTTACATATATATTTGCCTATATATCTCAAGTAATCACATTTATGATATTAAATCTCTTTGATTTGATTTTTTACCTTCCCATGCTTTTAAATACAAACCTGAACAGGTAACACCATTACTATAAATTCCATCTTTACACAAACACCGATCACCATGACAGTAGGAGTACGCTGAATGACAATTGTCTAGCAACATTCGACAGTTACATGTTTTTCCACTCCAGCCTGGTTGGCATACACATGATCCACTTTTACTATCACAGCTCTCAGAACTTACTCTTTTGCAGTCACATGATTTATCGCATAATAGTCCATATTTCCATGGTTCACAACCTGGAAGTGAAGGTTAACCAAAATAAATTTTTAATAATTTTAAAAAGCGACATTACGCGCTCACTGTGTCAACACCTCAGCATAGCAAAGTTGATACTCACTGCAATGTTCTTGGAAAATTTTGAAATCATCCATAGCGATGTCCGATCGATAACCGTCACCCCTCGTTCCTATTATTTTTATCTGGAGAAACATTTTTTTCATATTTCATTATGTTTTGCTTCCATAGATAGTACATGCTTTTTCAATGATGTGACCTTTGAGTTGTGTTAAAAGCATTGTTATTTTGAGGAGGTATATGATTCCAATATTATGCTTGATACATAACTTAAGATTTTTTTCGAATCGAATTTCAGAAGCTTAAACAAATTAAAGATATCAAATACTTTTAACTAGGGGGACATATGTATCTAGGTTCGACGACCTGCATTATACCTTTTGAGAATCAGGTGGAAGTGATATGTAACCTCGATTCCAGTTTGAGTTTATATGTCCTGTTTTTGACCATCGAACGATTTCTGATCCAGGTTTTTCTTCAATAATGACATTTAAGTCTCCCATATCTCTTCCTCTCATGTGAAAATAGAATTGAAAGCAGGTGTGTGTTGCTAAAATTGTGGTTAAGAATCTTTATTAAATAATAACTAAAACAGATTACACAAATGCATTAAAAAAACATAAATATTGATTTCATTAGCAATATTAAAACTATACTATATTCTTGTTTTTCAAAAGTAAAAATTTACAATTTGACATAGATTTTTTTCTCTTCATATATCACTATATCATATCATATAGTTTCATTACATATATCATTGGAAGAAATACATTGGTTAGTTTCGTTATCAAATTTGTACCGTCAATGGTACACATAATGCTTTACCCAGGAAGGTCCCTTAGGCCTTAGGCCTTCATATATCACTATATCATATCATATAGTTTCATTACATATATCATTGGAAGAAATACATTGGTTAGTTTCGTTATCAAATTTGTACCGTCATTGGTACACATAATGCTTTACCCAGGAAGGTCCCTTAGGCCTTAGGTGAGTCAACTCCATGATTGACTTCATTGAATTTATATTAATGTCATGGTGATTGAATAAAGAATATAGCAATATTACTAGCAAACAGAATTTAATATGATTACAGTGCAAAGATTATTATTCCATTACAAATAAGTAATTGCTCAAGCTCAATGTCGGTACTTGCTCAGATTTAGGCTTGTAAGAGATATTTCCATCACGCCTTCATCCCCTTCCGACTGGCTTGTGGCTTCTGTATATACATAGTGGATACCTTCTTTGGCTGTATATGGCCCTGTATCATCACTTGGTGTACCCCTCTGAAAAATATTAATCTGTTATTTCTTTATTTCGTATATAACGTTTAGATTTATTTTTGTGAAGACAAAACAATTATGATTTTGACTGTTAATACTCATAAATTATATAAAATCGATTTCCGATTTCTGTCTTGCCAAAGCAAATGTTGATTTATGTTAATTAGGTTTTTTGTATGTAGGTTTGTGCTTTTTTAACATAATAAATTTATTTCAAAATAGTATAATTAAGCTATCTTTATATATCAAGGGAAGAAAAGTCAGTGATCACGTGACTGATGTTAAAATCGTGGTATATATATTTTTAATATACTAATTTGTACCTGAACATAATTTGATATTGTAAAATAATAAAATATATTTCCTGGGAGACTAGAACCAAGTCATATGATAATATTACAATAGCCATTGCAAAGTCGAAAAATGCTACAATATGTCAACTTCTGTATGATCATGTTAAAACAAATATTATAATGCACTCTTAAAATTACAATTTTTAAGAAGAATAATTTTAAACCCTTGAATTATTACAATGCTTTGACAGTTCATATGCAAGAAAATGCGGTAAATTATCATAACTCTGTTTATCATAAATAAAATGGTACAAAAATAGTCGTTGAGAAGAGTATATGTTTCTTCCATTTTAGAGACAAATTAAAATAAATTAACTTTCACGCGTATATATTTATTTGATTGCAAAAACACATAAAAGAAAAACAGTATGTTAATAACAAACATACACTATCTCTTTTCCATTTCATGGCACCATAATTATTTATAGAACAGGTGTCAATGTCGGTTTCAAATGAACAGGAGAACAAAACGAATTCTTCATCTGAAAAAAAAATACACAACATATAATAATACCTAGTCTATTTGACACAAAAAAAAAGAGTCGAAATGATTTTATTTTTGCAAGCATTTTAGACTCCGTTTTCGGAGGCAACACATGCGTACGTATACAAAATATAACTGCTATTTTTTATGACGTTGGGCTGAAGAGAAGTAATGTGTTAGTAGACTTCTAATATGTTTATAAATACCCCGGCTATACTATCGATCGTATTTGTAAAAAATTGTTTTTATTTGTACTTAATAGAGTAATTCATCCCGGAATTTAAATAGTCGGAAGATACATAAAAAGTAACATTCATTTATCGTCCAAAAATAAGATAATTGGATAAGTTTTAATTTTTGGAATTGTAATACCATTTTAAATGGTCTGTCATACACATCGATGAGCGTACAAATAAAACAAAACGTCGATTACTAAAAAAATATCTATGATAAAAAAAACTCTTTTTTCGCTTTAAAAATTCATTGATTGTTTAAATTGTTTATAGGCCTAAATTGAATAAAATGTCACTCTAGATATAATAACTTTTAAAATAATTATCTATTTTCAACATCTCAAATTTGGTATCTTTACGAAATTAAGGATATATTTTTATCTTAAAAGTCCATCTTCTTAAAAGCCAGCGTACAGTTATAACCATATGGTATTAATACACCACTTCAAAAATGTACTTTAAAACTTTAATAACAATGTTTGACGTGCTTTGTCCAATTTTAGAGAATTTGTTAGAACTCTAAGCATAACTCACAGTTTCTTTATATAACTAACGCGATTTTGCCCCCAAAGTATGATTGAGCAAAATACTTTGTTTTTCGATTTACCTTTTTACCTTTTTTTTACCGAGTACCAGTTAGAATGACAGCAATGATAACAACATTCAAATTTATGTGTTAGACTTTAAAAACTAGCCAAACGATTATATTTAATATGTCTATTCATAAAGCAAACATGATTTTCTCATGTGACCATCCACGTTCATATCCCGGTGAACATTTTAACTTGACATTTATTTCTTTAATAATAAAAACTAAACTTAAGAAGAATGTATAATCGCGGTGCTTTTAGACAATATTATTTTCCTTAAGATTTTGAAAAAGCTTTGTGTCCAGATACAATAAAAACAAACAAATATTCTATCGAAGTTTTCACTCAAAAAATATGATTTAAAATAGACCAAAATATAATATCTAATTTTGAAACTTAAACTGAAATAAATGCAGCATTCTACCAGAGCAGTTGGAGGCTGTCGTGAAGAACCCGTCAATACACAAACAGTCGTCACCATCACAATAAGAGTTTTCTCCACATTCAGTTCCTCTCCCACACGTGCACCTTGCACCTGTCCATCCAGTCCTGCATATACAGTCTCCTGTGTCCTTATCGCATGACAAAGACTTACTTTGATCGCAAACACAACTTCTTTCACACTGGTCTCCAAATTTGAAAGACGAACATTCTAGAAGATAATGTTTATATGATTATTTTGTTTAAGTAAAATAAACTCTTGTATTTTTAGAGTTTATATAACGTCGTTCAAAGAGCAATTGAAATATATTATAGCATTAAATGATTTATTTTTGACGTCGACGTGTCATTTACTGCCGGCAGGTGAACAGAAAAATTGAATAACGCGTTTTAGCGCGTTGTGATAATTTGTCTGCAAACCTGACGGTAGTTATTGACTCCACGACGTCAAAAAAATCATTTAATGCTTATATTTACATTCCCTTATTGATGAAATCAATTATTTTTATTAAAATAAATCGGTATAAATTGCTGATCACAGAGGGAGTTAATTAGTAAAAGCAAGAACAGCTGTTTTCTAGAACCGATTTACACGTGTTAACACATAGACTGTTGAGATGAGCATGAAAATATAATCCATGAAAATTAAATCTTGAAATTTTGTTTTAAATAATAAAATCATTTTTATTGTTGAATAATTGTAGAAAATGGTGCTTTAACAAAATGTATAAAATATATTTTTAAACAAATAACATAGAAATCAATGTTTAAGAACTACTTATAAAAATTACACGTAAATTGATATATGTACGCAGTGATAACGTTGTTGCATTTAGATGCATTAAAATATTACATAATTAAATGGAAAAAACACAATAGAATGTAAATTTAAACTTTAAATATACAGGGTTTATTTTCGTTATATCTATCGTATGGATATAAAACAAAAATCACTAATATGACATCTGTTAAATATATTCTATAAGTATTTTTACCTAAAATGTATCAACGGTTAAAATGTATTTATAGAATAGGAAATAATTTGAATCATTCAAAAAGAGGTTTTCCTATTCTTGTGTGATTGTTTACGCTACATTGATTTGCAAAAAGCTTTTAAAATCAAATCAGCACTATTTGGAATCAGCTGATTAAAATTCAATTGCTTTATTAAACAAAAACATGCTCAAGTATGTAATCGTAACTAAATTAAAGATGAAAATACCGTTTGAACAAACAATGCCCACATCCTCAGAATGACTGCAACCACCCGGATGTTCTGTTTTACTACATATATGGATTGACGTTTCAGTTCCACTACATCTAAGGTTACTCATAAGAATCGGTCCACTTCCTCGTCCGAAATAAGCGCGGGCTTTTACTGCAATTTCTCTTCTATAAAAGGTGTGTAAGCAAAATATTTTTAAAAGTTTTTTCAACTTGTGAAACACTTTGCAAACAAAGAACAAATTTTGATCAGAACAGCTTACTTCAGCCTTTAGCTCAGGTGACCTAGCAAAATATCTATGAAATCTAAGTTCAGAAAATGACTACAGTTTTCACTTTTTTGTGAAAGATTTGAGCACAGTCTTTAAAAAGTGTGTTTAGATATTAAAGCAATTAACTTTTCTGGTTGTATAATGACTTGGAAAAACCATCGAAAAGATTTCACTGTAAACAATTGACTTTTTATAGATCTTTCGTAGGATGTTCATTTAAATTCGTAAGATAATTTATATCGTAAGAGTAACTGTCGTTAATCAAAAAACATTAATTAGGATACTAGATAACTTACAAGTAAATAAAATAACAGATAATTTGTGGGAATTCTTTGAATACGATTTTACCAAATGTTCTTATTGACTTCCCATACACATATACATATGATGGGGGGGGGGGGGGGTTTATACATGTAAGAATAAACTATATTTCTGTGTTGCTTGCTTTTATGTTACTAAAGTTTTAACCCTGGAATGATATTTTAAGACACAAAAAATACTCCATTAATATTTAAAACTGGAGTATAAAAAATGACTTCAAATTAATTTTCAAAATCTATAACTTTGTTCAACTGTCCTCATAATTGGTGTAATGAGTATAGAAATAAACATTTAAGGCAAGAATCAACCCAACGTAAATATCGAAAAGCGCATGTGTGTATTGTATTAAAGGTCCATGTTTATTATGTTATTGGTTGGGGGGGTTGGCATATTACGGTGTTTGGTCCATATTAATTTTACGGATAAACATGGTTATATCCGGTTGTTTGATTCGTTGGTATATAGATTAAAAATGCTTATCGGATTTTTGAACAGCAGAGATATCAATTAACAGATGTATATATTATCATTAAATTTTACACTTTTCTATACAATCATACGCCATTGATGTCCATTTCAATACCCTCTCAATAGAACGGGTAAGTAAGTGAAAATTCTTACGAGAAAAAGCACGGGTTTTAAACATTGTAGCGTTATAAGACACATGTTGTGTTAATTCATACAAACATGTAATAAGACACGAATTAGACGCGTAGCTTCTTATATAAGTTGACACAGTTTTTTGTAGTTTCTCCAGACACAACAATTATCACATTATGAATACAATCCTACGTATGCAGAGTGTAAACAGTCATTTATGTGTAGATTCTTACGTGGGTAATCCAAGCTCTTTACAAGCGACTTTTGCATCGCTTTCATCAAATCCATCATCACAAACTGTGCCCCATGATCCACGTCCATTTAACTTCACTTCCAATCGACCCTCTGTTTCGTCTGAACCGTCTACCAATCGAATGATACTTGATTTGTTGACTGTAAAATGAAGACTAATGTTTTTTAGTATATAGCTTATAGTTGTTCTTTAAAGAAATACATCATACAGAAAAAAAACCTACCACATATAACCCCTGCATCGTTTTCATGACTACACGATAACTTTTCGAAAGGGCAAGTGAGTAAATCTGTTTCATCTCCTACGCAATTAACTTTACTTATGTAGTTTGGACCGACACCTCTTCCAAATTCAGCATCTGAGACAGCAATACCATACCTTTGAAAAGAATATATATATACTTCACAAACAATATAACACACACACAGAGAAATATATATATACATATATAAGCACTAAAAATAACCAACGACACGAACAAAAAAGTAAAATATTGTCAAATTTTAGGGACAACCCGTCCCTTCCTCAGGACACAAATAAGAACTACTTCTGAAAACAGAAAAACATCTACAACACTAGCACTAAACTAAAAACTAAATAATATATAAAACACCGGATCGGAACGTGGCAACTACAATAACTACAATATTAGCTACTACAAATATATATATATATATATATATATATATATATATATATATATATATATATATAACAGAAAAAAAGCAACACTAACTGCAAAACATAAGCGCTTTCACTGTTAAAAATCTTCAGACGTTTTACAGTCGAACGCTGAAGATTTTTTACAATGAAAGCGCTTATGTTTTGCTGTTAGTGTTGCTTTTTTTCTTTTATTATATTTTTACCGGACACTGAGAAAATAATACTTTTGTGATTTGGAGATATATATATATATATATATATATATATATATATATATATATATATATATATATATATATATATATTCAATTATCAGTTGATTAACATGTATACTGATTTTCACAAGGAGTATCGGGTCGAATCAAAAGATAAGTAAATAAATGAAAACCTCTACTTCCATCAATAATTTTTTCTCATCGTATTGAATCAAAGATGAGCATTATTGATCAGATGAACAATGTGAATCTTGGGTCACTAAAGTATTAATGTTAGTAATAACTGTACATTCCTTACTTTCCAAGTCCAAGTTGCTTGCAGACGACAGTAGCATCATCATGGTCCCAATTACTGTCACAGATAGTTGACCAGACACCATTTGTGACAACTTCAATTCTTCCCATCGATGTAGTATTTCCATTTACCAACCGAATATCTAAAATAATTCAGACAATAAGATATATATGAAACAATTAAATATAACATTAATAATGATAATTAATATTATCTATAGATTGATAAATAATATTATATTAATTAAATATTATCTGACATATCAACAGATGCTTACAGTGTGGACAGGGTTCCCCGTTGTTTTCACACTGACACGCTTCTCCAATATAGCCTTGTTTACAGTGGCATGTTCCGTTGTTTTTATCGCAGAATTCGGTGTGTAACCGTACACAAGCGCAGTCGTCACAACTCGAGCCGAATGTCCAATTTGCACAATCTTTAAATACAATTTACACGATATTTGAATATATATATATATATATATATATATATATATATATATATATATATATATATATATATATATATCTCAGAAAGAATGAATGGCATGAAAAATTATCAACAAGGGAGAAAAGTTTCCTAGCTTAAAAACTGTATGAGGAAATATCTGCACATTAGGGTACATTATGTGCCCATTTGGCAGCCGCCCGCCCGCCTGCCATTTTCATCATTTCAATAACCGGATTTTCCTTTTGAAAACTCGGTTAATAATAATAATGTTTTTATTTGATTCTGATAATATCTAATATGAAATTTCAATGAGAAAATTGGTCAAGATTGAACTAGCAATTACTGATAAACTCAGGCAAAAAGCAGAAAAAATTTTTTTTACCACACATTGAGTCTGTAATAATAATCTGGTCAATGGCTGTTTTTTCTTCCAGTCGAAATATAATCTAAAATGTAACGATCTCATTATTGAAAATGATAACCATGATCGTCTTCAATAATGCTGAGTGTATTTATAGACTATGGTGTTAAGGTGGCTCTATACACCACTTTTTGATGACGCAGTACGCAAAAAAGTAAATCTGGAAACATGCATTTCCGGTACTGGCTGATTTAAACTGAGGTGAATTGTATGGGAACCGCTATTTTGAAAAATTTGTTAAATGGATAGATTTAATTTGATAATTGGAAAATTCATTACTTACAAGTAATGTGGTATGTGACACCTTCACGTTGTGTGGTATTATTTATCAAAATAAACAATAAAATCAAGTATAAATTTTTAAAGAGTTCCTTTAGCATCATCGATATGTTACACCGTAGCGCAGTGGGTTAGTGGGTTCACTACAAATCAGTAGGTCATGAGTTCGATTCCCCTCGAGAACAATAAATTTTTTAACTTTCCAAAAATTTCTAAAACGTATTTTTTGGTTGAATACCGTGAAAGAAAATTCTAAACAGGTGAAAATATTTCAATTATAATATACTTTAATGCACATTAATATCGACACCTAACGGGGATGAGAGGGTTGCTTTGAATTTCTCTCAGGTTGGGATACATAAATCCTATTAGCCTAGTCAATGTTCCCCTTTATTTATTTGACTTAGTTTTGCACTAAAGCGAATATATTCACTTATACAGGGCAAAGTCTATAATGAAATATGCATGTATTTATCATTCCAACATTATATTTAGGAAATTTTCTTCAACTCAGAAATGAAAAGTCCCCAAGGTGTTTGGGCCTTGGGACTTAGGAACGATAACCCTTACATGAGGAACTTTCATACCAAATAAAATTTAAAATATTTTTTGTGTTTATTTGCAATTGTTTTCATTCAATTTTTTATTTCACATTTATTAAAATACATTTTCTTATAACATCAAGCAATTTTTTCAGATGATTTGTCAACAGAGTAAGAAAATATGATAAAATATGTTTTGGGGAAATACTAAAAAAAATTGCAATAATAACATTTTTGAATGTTAAGAAGTGTTATATTTTTTTTTATGTGTCCGAAGGAAATATCCATCATATGACAAAATAATTTCTCTCAATTTGTTGATAGCTGTCTTTATAAAAAATATTTGACAAAAACACGAAAAAACATTAAAAAATTCTTTAAAAATACCTATAGTATCCCTATCGTCATTTTAATATTTGATAAGTATATGTTTTGTGGTCTTCTATTGAAAATTGGAATAAACTGTGGGTGTATAGAGCCACCTTAAGCAAGTAAAGAGGCATGGTCATGAATTTGCCGAAAAATAGTATAATTTGTTGTGTTATAAGCGAGTAACAGAGTTAACAATACTTTGCATTGTGAACAAAGCATTTGTTTACATTTCGAATGTTAAAGTAAAAATTCCAGTAGAGGCCTAGAATGAATGTGTTAAACTAATGGAATTTTTTATGCATACTTAAAATGTTTAATGATGTATAAGAGCATAGAAAAATCAATCAGTTTCAAAAGGAATACTGGAATATTGAACCCATGTAAAAAAAAAATTGGGAATGAGCCTTGTTTACATGACAAAGAATTGTGAGCCTTCTGTCTTGCTTATAACTTAACGAGTGACTCTCAAATTTCATTTGGTTATTTTATTAGAAATGTATTTCTAAAGCATTGTAAATTATAAATCAGAGAATCGTGGCCATGCCTCTTTAAATATGTTGTATTCTCATGAAGAAACAATCCAAACGTCTATTCAAATTTGAGTATAAAGTGAATCAACGATTTCTTTCGTAATTATCCTATAAAGATTCTTTGGTAAAAGTTTGAGAAAAAAATATACTCTATAAAGAAATTGCTATCAGGATGCAATGTACAATAACTTGACTATTTAGGAATATTGAAACAACTTTTAATACTCGATAAAATAGAAACATTTGCTAGTTTTTACCTTTAAACCGATAAAAATGTTACAACAAGATTTAGATAGTCAGCAAACATAAAAGCGATCTCAGCCATAGAATAGAGTTTCACAATAAAAATCTTGAGGAAAAAATGACATGGTTCGAGAAAATTAAAAAAATAACATAACTGGATCAACGTGTTTTTATCGCTTGTTTTATATCAAACTAATCTAGCTTCCTAACATATTTTCATATAAAAAAAATTCACTATGATTCTTTAGGGGGAAAAATTTCTATTTATATTTTATTGCAAAATGTTGTACTCCTCTCCACGCGACATTTCTAAATGGTTTCTTAATAAACATTTAGCAGAGCTATGAATAAATTTCAATTACATAGAGGCATGGTCATGAGTTTTCGACAAAAATTATTTTTGCCTTTTAATGGGTGCTTTAGTAAAGTATTTCTATTAGTCAACCAAAAGAATGAATCCTTTTAAAGGCCAAAATCCCCCCCCCCCCCCAATTATTAGCAAAAGAATCAAATTAAAGATTTCATATATATATATATATATATATATATATATATATATATATATATATATATATATATATTATCCTTTTTTTCAAACACTGAAGTTTTTAAATTCAAATTATTTTTTTATTTCCATACATGGTATGGACGCATTACTTCAATTAATATATCAGGGCATCTTGTTAACATCGATTTCTAATAGATTTTAAACCATACCCACATTTTGTAATAAATGTGGTTAATTAAAACAGTTCTATTACTCATTCACTTCCATGAAAGACATTTGAACAGCTCTGAACTCATATTTTACTTATTCAAAAAGTGCAAAATAATGAGTGCTTCTCTTTCCAGTGGAGGGGGTACCTTGCTTTTGGAATTTATTTTGTCTTTGACTTCATGAATAACAAAGCCCACACATGTGACTTAACTCTATTTACATTCACGCTTTGAGCACATTTATGGGGCATTGTGATTAAAAATAATAACGTTTAGTTAGGCCTAAGGTAAATGTGTCATATACTTATTGTTTTTATATGTGCAAAACGAACACTGAATAAAGAAAAATCAGCTTAAAACAGCTTTTAAAGATATATTGAACTAATGTAAACAAAAACCATGACACGATCCTTGTTTATATAACAAAGAAATGTAGTCTGTAGTTTGCCTTTTTAACTCTTTGACTAAAACGCATTTATTTGATCAATATAAATCCATCACTAACGCATTGTAAACAAAGAAAATAGATAAATGAAATTTTACCATCACCGTCATCATCGTTTTTATAAAAAATTATCCTTATACTCAATGCCTTTTGATTTAGTATACCTGCTCAATTGGTAGATTTGAATTTATATTTGTTCGTTTGTTTGTCCAGCCAGTCTTTGTTGTAGACAAAGTGACAATGGTTGATTCTATCATTGATGTATCTTTCATGGATAGTACGATGGAACCTCGTCCTGTTGTGATGTAGTCAAAGAGAACACACAGTTGGCTTTCTGCAAATGATTGATCAGTGTAACACAAAAACACAAAAAAATACGGAGTTAAAGTGATAAAACGAAAAAAATACAATAATTATACCTTGAAAACTAAAACTAGATTAATGCTGTTGTTACGGTGAGTTACAAATTGTTTAAAGATATTTTTCATCGATCGCACTTACGAGCAAACTGGGTCGAAAACACCCTATTCTTTTAACCTCCATTTTACCGTTAGATGTGTGGTTGGGTTTTATGGAGGTGGTGTTATTTTTACAAAATATTTGAAAAAGAACTGGCCCCGCCGTCACCAACTTTCCTCAAGTCAATACTCAGCCTCAAATCTGAGGTTTGACCTCAAATTTATGCACTTTTCTTTAAAGGATTTGAGTTGAGGAATGAGTTGAGGGATTTGAAAATCTTGGTGACGGTGGAGCCTGGTCAGATATTTTTGAAGAGTCAATTTATTTTGATTTCATAAGAAATTTTTAAAAACTTCCGTTGAATTGTAATATTATAATTCGTGACTTCTTTTAACAATAACAGAAAAAAATGATTTGCAACTTCGCCTTAGATCAAGGGTACATATCAACATTATATCGTGTATTATTAACTTACGTTTACTTCCTAAAGAAAAATTGAGTGAAGCGAAGAATTCGCTCGATGAAAAATAATATGGCCTCTCATCAACGTATGCATACTCTGTATCATCGCTTCCGGGCTGTGGTCTCCAAGAACTGTAGAAATACCTTGATTCCTGTATGAAAAGGAAAATTCATGACATAATACATTTTTTTTTAATTTTTGCTTAACATTTACAATTTGTTATAATGGAAAATATCAATAGATAATATGGTATAGATAATAAAAGGGAAAATCTATTGATTGCTTTTGATACCTTTCTAATTTTATTTAGATAAATCATAAAAATAGTATTTGCGTTATACTGTAACAATTGATTAAATCCAATTGACTAGTTTGTTTAAATAAACTAAACCTTAAGGGACGTTTCCTATCTTATAAAAGCACACTTTTTAAGGCTAAAATGTCGTATTCAATCAAGTGTTTCACATTCATTCCAAAATAAAACCACAAAACTTAAACTAATAGCGAGCGAAGCGAACTCTAAGAACCAGTGTGCGCGGGAAAAAGAACGAGCGAAACCTATAGATTCATCAAACAATTATTTTTGTCTACGCCCCATAATGCTCTCTTATGTTTTCACTCGTAGTGCTCTGCCAAAAATGGCTGACATTTAACTCGAAAGTTACGGTATCCTGAGGTTTGAAGACACTTTGAGTTCTGCACAAGCTTTAGGGAGATCCAAGAGATTTGTTACATGCTTTCATACCTTCGTATTGAGTCGAGATATGTAAACAAAGACAAAAAGGTAATGGATGATGTCACAGTGCTCTCGCGCTATATTTATCGCGATGAACTAGAGGTTGATCAAACATCTGCAATGCGTGTACCAACAATTTAAGTATAGACTGCGATACCTGCCTCATATGATGTTTTTATTTTTTATTTTTTTTGGTTTTGATAGAGAGATTAAATATATAATAGCAAGCGCCACACTTTAATGTCATAACGATCCAATTTAAAGCTTATTTTGCATGCATGTTCGGTAAATATAATTGGGGAAGATAAAAAAAAAATACGTTAATTTGAATTAAATGAAAAATAACAAAGAGAAAAAATAAACAGTTGAAATATCTATACAGATACATAAAGATAAGGATACAACGTATGCAATTAGAATGCAAAAAATAACAAACAAACAAAAATATGAACCAGGAAAAAAAATAAACTTCAGATAACAACAACGTACCCCAAAATCAAACACAAATTACGTTTTGACAGACTGATCAATTCTCTCCAAAAGTAAAGAACGGTTTTAGTTGGAAGCAAATCTATGTATTTTGTGAGATATTTTTTAAACTTAGCTATATAGAAATCTTATAATTCTCTCTCTCATTATCTCTCTCTCTCTCTCCCCCTCTCTCCCCCCTCTCTCTCTCAAAATTATTTTTATAGTTGATAACTAAATAACATTACGATGATGCAAGGTATGTGTAATTCTTGCTAGCTGCGCTCGCCCCATCAGTAGCACCGTAAAACATATCATTAGATTTACAAGCTTTTCTTTTTAAAAAAAGTTGAGCTAGCGCTAAAGCCATTTTTATACACAGAGTGGAAGGTTCGTGACCAACTAGGTTATTTTGCTGAAACTTAAACGCGTGATTGTCGTTTTTTGCTCGGGTGTTTCCGTATGATGGACTCAAGCCATGTTGACCGATAAGAATTTTTTTTGTGCTTCAACGTAAAATTTTCCCGCTTGAATGTCGTTTCATTCGGGCTTTTCCGTCACAACTTTTTTTTTTGGGGGGGGGGGGGGGGGAGGGGTTGGGGGTTATGAGCTTGCCGGATTTAAAAAGGAATGCGATATAACTTAAGATAAAGGTTTTCTAACCTTAGTTTTTTGTTTTTTTATGTATATCTTAGACAATAAATTGAGAAATTTCAGAATTCGGATCAAATATATAGGAAATTGTCATCGTGAAGTCTAACGACAGTAGTTTTCCCAGAATGCCCTATCCTGAAGTCGAGTATATGTATTCCAGAAATATAGATTAACGTAGTTGCTGGCACTCGAGAGCGCTAGCAATAACCAACGTGAAGTAAATCATGATCCCATTTTTGACATGCGCATTCCAATCTCCATATACTTTCCATATACTTGAGATAATGTGTTTGTAGAAGAAAAAAAAAAGAAGTTAGAAAAATGTTACTGAATGCCGTTGTAAACGGGAAGTAGTTTCCATATCACATGAATCTTTCCAATTATAACCATTGAAGGAACAAAAATAGGTCACGTCATCCATGTCTACAAATAAAGAAAACAGAAAAAGATTATTATATCCCAAAAATTAGCTGTTTAACGTTTACAAGTTAAATCTTTATTTTTTTATTTTTTCAATTTTATTGAACACATTCTTTACCATCGCTGTTGTACAACTATTCTTTTTTCAAATAAAACTGCAAATACCCATCAAAACGATTAAATCAGGCACACACAAGAAATACCGATGTTATTTAGTTTTTATATACATTATTAAATGTAAGAAACGTGTTATATACCCTTCCTAAGTCAATTGAGATACCATACGAAAAGTTCTTAAGCAGGAGGACATATCCCTTACACGAGCATGGCCATAACTT
Source organism: Magallana gigas (assembly GCF_963853765.1). NCBI lineage: Eukaryota > Metazoa > Mollusca > Bivalvia > Ostreida > Ostreidae > Magallana > Magallana gigas. The sequence continues at coordinate 48,524,235 of NC_088857.1, read as the reverse complement.
TGATTAAAGTGCTCCATAAGGTCAAATACAAAAATATCTGGACAAAAACTGAACACTGATTTTTTATACCATTTTATTACAAAAAAAGGACTTTCGCCACATTCAAATTTCTTTTCGCCACATTTGAAAAAAATTCGCCATTGGCGAAAATGGCGAAGCCCAGCTCGAGCCCAGTATGATACAACAGTCCTCAAAAACAATAATAAATGTACATGTACCTATGGTACTGTATATTTACATACCGGTAAGCGGTACTGTACTGTGTAGATCCGCGTAAAATTGCAACAGGCACGTTTCGCAGATTTTAAAATCTCGCCCTTTTTACGGACAGATGTAATTTAAAAGAAACTATGATAAAAATTCGGCTATAAGTACTCAAATAAAAAAATGTACTGTTATCATTTATAGTTTTAATGTAGATTAATGAAAATAAAATAATCTGAAATGTGAGAACCTTGATTTTTATAAAAACATATCATGAATGCATTTAATAAATCATATTCTTTTTTCAAACCATAATCAATCAATATTTACATCAAATTAAAACGGAAGTGAACTAGTTGACATAGCAACGATATACTAAGGTAGATTGCGATATGCTCAGCTAAGAATTACTGTGCATGCTGCTTAGAATTTTTATGCAACGGAAAGTAAGCACCTTGCCTGGTTCAGAATATACATAAGAAAGTTAAGCATAAACTTAAGATAATTCTTAGAATTTTTATGCATAAGACCCCAGGTTCATAGTTTAAGTTAGGGTCTCCCATGTTTATATCTACTATTCACTAAGTTAGTCTATTTCATGCACAGTTGTATGAAAAAAGAAAGGCAAACCCATTGCTCCTTCCAAAATCCAGAAACAGTTTGATAATGTTTATCAATGCTTAATGTAACATTTTCCATGAAAGTGTCAAAACTGCTCACAACCGCCCCTTTTTAACCTGTTCAAATCTCGAAATCAAGCTCGAAATGACAGCACCCAGTTTGATTTACAAGATTTTGTTCGTCTGAGCATGTTCTATACAGGAATGGGATTCTGGTTACTATCAATAAATAACTTTCATATCTTCCTTCACGTAGTAAAAAATATGATAAAGACCCTAATTGGAATTTTTAAAAATAATGAAATAATGTGGAAAACTAATCATTTCAGAATTAAAATTTAATAGCTTTCAGTCATTAATTTAAGAGAAGATATGTAGCTTAAAAGCATATTTAACAAAGTAGTTGAAAGTCTTTCTCCTACAACGGCATTAGCTGTTTAAGCTGTGTTTGTCATTAGTATTGATAAGTAATTCAGATAAATGAAACTAGAAGAAACTAAACAATGCAAATGCTTTGCTTTTAAAAGAGCTTAAAGTTTAGGTGTTCTGAATTAGTCATATATTTTGTAAGAAAGAAGTGTTAACATTGTAAAAAAGGTATTAATATTTCGATGGTGGACGAATGACACACGAAAGAGGATGACAGACAATTCCAAAAGATACCGTTTAATGTTTGTTGTTATTAATATCATCATATACAAATCTATACAAAATTTACCTGAGCAAGAAGTGGATACATTAAAAAGCCCTTGATTGCATTTACATCTGTCATATTCACAAGTGGAATATGGGCTTTTACAGGTAGAAATCATTGATGTATGGCAAGAACAATCCGCTCCACCATATTTGTCATGACACAAACAGTCTCCAGTAATTGGATCGCATCCTTTACTTGTCTTTTTATCACACTGGCAGGTTTTTGAACAGTCATTTGAATATTTCCAATTTGGACATTCTGATTATAATAGAGAAACGTAAAAAAGAAAAGAGGTATACATATTCAAAGTTTAATTTTCATTTACAGAAAAAATGTTTATTGTATTAAGAACTTATGTTATTGGTGACTACGTAATTCATTTTATCTCAAGTTTGAATCAAGATAAGTTAAATCATTTAATATATTCATTTAATTTATATTTTTAATATCTACATATCCTTTATAAATTTATGACATAATTTGTTGACATCTAATTTGATACTCATTTTCAAATGTCAATCTCTCGGTGTTGAGATACACAAGGCACAAGTATGGTTCTGCATATTCATTACTATTACTTAAATAAAACCAAAAGGGTTATTATGAATTGCTTCTAACTACAAAAGCAAGCTTACTGTTTATGACAAATCATAAAATTAAAAATTTCAGTGATGCCCGAATTTGATATGAATATCTTGTAAATATCTTAGTAACAGTTCTTTTTTTTTATTCTATTTGCTAAATTTTTCATTATAACTTAATTTGAACAATTGCCACACATAAAAGATCAAGTCTCAACAAAATCAAAGTGTGGATGCATATAAAAAACTATGTCTAACCAAAAAAAATTACTCAGTTCTTTAGAAAAAAACAGTCTTTTTTTTTTTTACACCTAAACTCATATAAAACCTTACTTCCACATAATAGTTTGCGAGAATAGGAGCAGTAAGACGAAGAGGATAATTGTGCTTGGCATTCCTGCCAGGTCTTCTCGGTTCCATTGCACGTGATTGATGTTGATGAATGAAGTACGCTGTCATATACCGATTCTGTATAGATTACCTCTCTGTTTAAAGTTAAAACATTCTTTAACAAAATCAAACCAGAGGCCCAGGGGCCACATCGCTCACCTGAGCAACCATTGCCTTAATTCTGATCAAATTAGCATTACAGTATCAAAATATCTTGACAACTAAGTACAGTTACTGTAGATCTTGCTAAAAAAAATTGAAAATCTGCCAATTTTTATCCACCTCTTTTTTTGGTAAATACCAAGCCCATTTTGCTGTTGTACCTGTAAGAAGATTTTTCTCTATTCCTATATACCCCGCCCCCATTTCGTGGCCCCACTTTTCTCTAGGGAATCATGGTTTCATCAAACTTAAATCTGCATAACCTGTGCTTTAACACTAAGTACTGAGTTTTGGACCGAAAACTTTCCCAGAATATTTTTAAAGATTTTCTCTATATAACCTTATGTAAAACTTCAAACCGCCATCACGACCCCGCCCTACCACTAGGGACTGTGATTTTGCAAACTTGAATTTACACTACCCGAGGATGCCTCTACACAAGTTTAAGCTTTTCTGGCCAAATAGTCTTTAAAAAGAAGATTTTTTAAAGATTTTCTCTATATATACCTATGTAAAAATTCATCCCCAATTGTGGCCTCACCCTACCCCTGGACTATTATTTAAGTAAACTTCAATTTATACGATCTGGGAATGCTTCCACTCAAATTTGGGCTTTCCTGGCCTAATAGTTTTGAGAAGAAGATTTTTAAGATTTTCTCTATATATAAAAATTTATCCCCCATTGTGGCCCCGACCTACCCCCAGGGACCATGATTTGAACAAACTTGAATTTACATTATCTAAGGATGGTTACATGCCAATTTGAGCTTTCTTGGCCAAATAGTTTTTGAAAAGAAGATTTTTAAAGATTTTCTCTTAATATTCCTATGTAAAACTTGATCCCCCAATTGTGGCCCCACCCTACCCCCGGGGACCATGATTTGAACAAACTTGAATCTACACAACCTGAGGATGCTTTTACTTTAATTTGAGCTTTCCTGGCCTAATAGTTTTTGAGGAAAAAAATTTAAAGATTTTCTCTATATATTCCTATGTTAAACTTGATCCCCCTATTGTGGCCCCACCCTACCCCCAGGGACCATGATTTGAACAAACTTGAATCTACACTTTCTGAGGATGCTGCCATTTTAATTTGAGCTTTTCTGGCCTGATAATTTTGAGAAGAAGATTTTTAAAGATTGTCTCCATTTATTCCTATGTTAAACTTGATCCCCCTCTTGTGGCCCCTCCCTACACCCGGGGACCATGATTTGAACAAACTTGAATCTACACTACCTGAGGATGCCTCCACACAAGTTTAAGCTTTTCAGGCCGAATAGTTTTTCAGAAGAAGATTTTTGAAAAATACCAACAAATTTTAAATAATTCTCCATTATCTCCCTTTAAGAGGGCGTGGCCCTTCATTTGAACAAACTTGAATTCCCTTCACCTAGTGGTGCTTTGTGCCAAATTTGGTTGAAATCTGCCAAGTGGTTGTTGAGAAGATGAAAATGTTAAAAGTTTACAACAACGACGACGACGACGACAACGACGACAATGACAGACAACGGACAAATTGTGATCAGAAAAACTCACTTGAGCCTATGGCTTAGGTGAGCTAAAAAGCATTATTCATCAAAAATTTAGTACAATAAAGCATGTTTAACGTCAAAGAGATTGACATCGTTCACATTGTGTGTTATTCACTATTTTTACTGGGTTCGCTTTTAAAAAAGACAACAGCAATGTTTAAAAGAAAATGTTGAATCGAAATAGAACAAAAGGTGCTGACAAATATTAATACAAATATTAGACGAGGAAGTTGGTTAGTGAAACCAGTCACATTCAATAATTTAAATTCTTTGTCTTTTTAAAATCTATATTTACTACGCATTCTTCCTGCATTTCCTAAAACATTAAACATTGACACAGACAAAAAAGAATCTATAAGAGCGAGAACAACAAACTGTCTGTTATGTATAAACGCATTCCACCAAGGAGCTCGAGACTGCTTTCAAAAGCATCGTGAAGCTGATCAAATGTCAATTTTGGTTCAAGAAGACAGTTTTTAAATTTTACATCGTTCATGATCGTTTATTAATACATATGGGATGATTGTTTTTTAAAGAAAATAAAGCTACATTCATAGCAGGAATTTTTTGTAAGAAAAGAATTGCTTATTACTCTTTAACGTCAAGGTCGACAATTATAGTTTACATAGTTTCACTTTTAAAGAGAAAAGATTAAATAATTATAAGAAAGATGTAAATATAAACAATGAAACGTTTTATTTCACGAGGGCAATGAAGGTAGCATTTACACAACCCGCTAACGGAGTTATACATTATTCTGCTTTGATAGCTGTCTTCATACCTCTGTGAATAACCAAAGGAAACATTTTTTTTCACTATTTCTCATTATTTTCACATCGCAAAAAAAAAATTATGAAAACTTCAAACAATTATATACACACGTGCTAAGGTTAAGCTGACGACACACCACCAACGAATTTCCGGGGTTCCAACTCGTTCTACTGCATACTTTTCTCCACTTTTGTTCAAATATTTCTACTAAATCTGTAGTATTTATTCGCACGTTATCTACAAAATATAATCACAAGTATATATTATATAAGTCAATGTACATGTCTAATACATGTTTCTTCCATTCTGACAACCGAATTTGACATTTTCGGATGAAAGCGACTCAGACATAACAAAGCTATTCATTATTTTGTTAATTCTGTTTATTAGATTTAAACAGTTTTGACTTTTAGCTGCAGATACGCTATCGGTCTTTGTTTGTCCCTTGAAATATCATTACTTTTGTGATATTAGCTTACTTGCAATTGCATCATCAAAGGTGGACGGTATAAGATAAAAAAGTAATAAGTAGCTGCGCGTTTCTGCGGAGCTATTATGAACGTCTACATGTAGTTTAACCAGGCGTTTTGTCTATAGTGTAAAACTCGTTTAGTACAAACACGGTTATAGCGAATTCTCGGATATAGCGAAGTTTTTTTAGTTCCCGCTAAAACTCTTGTGCTAATTACGCGTGTGTCGATTTTTACTTGCCCTTATCTGATACACCCTTTTCGCTAAAAGTGATGCAACAAATGTAGTCAATTAAGTTTTTAAATCATCTAGGTCAATAAGTAAATGCTAGTGATTCATTTGCATTTTGTTTTCTGTTTTCTCTTATGGTTATTCTCCTCTCTATGAAAGAGGAAATTTTGTTTTTTTACAAAAGAAAGATACCTTCGCATCCATGTTCGTAGTTCGTGTATCCCGCCTTACAGATACAGTGTATTTGGTTCGATTCATAATAACAATCAGAGACGGTCGTATTGCAGCTATGTGAACCACTAGCACAGTTGCAGGTATGCCCCGAGAATCCAGGTTTACACACACATTCTCCCGTATTCATATCACAGGAACTTGTAGATTCGGTGTCACATGGACAGTCACGGTTGCAGTTTTCACCGAATTTCATAGATGGACAAGCTACAACAGATTAATCGAAACAATCATATAACTTTATGCTCGTAAAATCAAATTAAAAGAAAGTGTGATTTCTGCAACACGGTTCTCTTTAAGAGTCATTGAATGAACAACTGCCTGATTCTTATGTCTGCCATAGATAATTTACATTTAAAAAAAGCAATTTCTACAGAAACATAATTTATGAGTTTCACACTATGTAACAAACAAAATAAAAGATTTCATTTTCTATTCTGATTATGTTTGCATTTAATAAATATATTCGCAAGTCCAGGGGTAATTAAACATTTTAAGAAAAAGACATGAAAGACACGCAACGAAAGTCAGTTTTAGTAGCTACACCTAGGTTTATCTATGTTTCTTTTTTATTCACTTTAACATCTAATATATTCCCCTCAAAAAAGTGTTTCATGCATTTTTATGATATATCTTCAAATGTTTATTTACAAGAAGTAGTTCTTATTATATTAATTTTTTTGGTAGAATCCTTTGTATAATTCTAATTCTAGTGATCAAACTTATGAAACAAAAGCTAAAGTGCATGTATTTACGCATAATTTTTTATTTTATAATTGTTGAATATATTTTTCCGCCTTTAGATACATGTTATTTTTTACTTATTACTTTTGATTTAATAATCGTGCAAGATCGAATATTAATTAAATTAAAAGACCAAATATTGCAATAATCGTCACTTCCATTTTCAAGAAATAGTAACTACATATGCTTTGTTTGAAAGATTGAAACATCTGAACCACTCACCAGAATTACATGTGAGTTTAACAACTGAACTCCGGAAGTAATAAGTGCTACAACTTCCTCTCTGTCTGCAGTCCCTTAGATTTTCTTCATTCCCGGTACACGAAAGATAAGAAGGATATACCTCGTCTGATAGTGACTGACTCGTCGTTGTTTCTAAAACGTGCTTTCTGTAACAAATGATGAGTTGCGTTGTGTGTAATATTTGTCAAAGAAAAAAACTTGACGTAAATTGTTTCATAATACTAGTTAAAAATAAAACTTTAAATTTCAAGTTTAGTTTTACGCATTTTAATGAAGTCATTCTTCAAATGTTTTGATTAAGTATTACATCAAAACAGAGATTGTACGAACGCTTATACATATAGTTAAAAATGATGAGCAAACATGTTCAAGTGATTGTTGATCAAAATGTCGAACTTGTGAGATATTATTATCGTTACACTGTCAATTACGAACGTTGCAGAAAATAAGACTTTTTGTACAAACTTTCATTTAATTATATTAAAATGTTTTTTAATTTGCTCTGCCAAAGTATACACTTTTTGATAGATTTACTATTTCAACATGGTGATAAGAAGAACAATCTTATTAATAGTGATATACAACGCTAAGTATTTTTTGACTCCAGTGTAAAAATTAAAACTCATCAGAAATACCTACGTTGGTAAACCAAGTTCACGACAAGCCACATTTGCTTCGTCAATCCCAAAATTGTATGGACATAGATTATTCCAAGTTCCTCTGTAATTAATTTCCACCAAGCCTGAGGAACCTGACGTTGTTTTTTGTATGGACACCAATCTAATGAGGCGGTCTGTGAAATAAAAGACAGAATGTAAAATGTCTGATATACACTTCAACCTTTTTTCGCAGCGCCATATTTAATTGGCTGAAGAAATTCTTCTATATTGTATAAAATAACTTGGTTACATCACAATAAAAAGCGTCAGCAAAACAAATTAGTCAGTTAAAGGCACATTTTAATTTTGCAACGATTAATTCTAATTCTGAAATTTTCTGAACAAAGTAAAGAAAAAAAAGACTATAGGAAATAACTTTAATCTCTTACTTACATTTACTTTGATAATCTAACCTTCGTCCGGTTACGATTTTTATAAACCGTTTGGCGTAAACGGCCAAAGGTCATGGTACAATTTTGATCACAAAACATAGGAAGAAATTATATTCATTTCTTAAGGAAATCCAACCTTGCTAAAAAGTTTCTGATAATCACTGATTGAGGAAGTCGTTTTTTCCTTACTTATATTTTATTATTCATTTTGGATAGACGACGACAAAAATACGCCAGGACAAAATCGAAAGCTTGCTTTTCAGGATTGCTCTTATAGTGTCATATTCCTCCTTATCTATTTTTTAAAAATCATAAAATATTTTTACATGTTTCCAGTATTTTATAAAACATTCTGACTTTACCTTTTGGACAAACAAACACTGCAGATTCACCATAACAATAATTATTTGTTGTTTGACGTGAACAATCATCAAGACTTTTTTCTGTTCCATTGCATACTATTTCAAACTTTTTCGAATAGGTATTATCACTTTCAGTATTTCTGCTGAGCTGCGCATAATCTCTGAAGGGAGAAAATTGATCTTGTTTCAGACAAAAGTTCCAGCTATAATATGATTATCAATATACATAGCAAAAGTAAATATTTTACAAAGTTGATTTAAAGTAATTCGTAACAATAATCCGGTCCAACCTATAATGTTGATAGGTATTACTGAGAGGGTGTTAGGAGTGACCATCATCTTAAACCTTAGATAAAACCATATTCTTTTAAAACAGTTCTCGAGAGAAGGAGAACTCCAATACTCTAATAAAATAAACCATAAATGGGACATTAAGAAACTATGGGTAATATTCTTTGGAAAACATAAGAAAGGTGATGAAACTACCTATAATATAAATAAATTGAAAATTAAAAATGTCGACAACACATATATTACATGCAGAAATTTAAATTTTTAAAGATTTTTTTGTTTATTTTTTATCTATTTCTGAAACCTTTAAAAAAATCTTTAACACATAACTTAGATCTTTATATCATATGAAATGAATATTGGGAAGCATTGCTTATTCCCACTTCGAGAAATAGTCCAGAGATGATTTAAAACGGTTAAAACCTGTCAAAGCAAGCTTTGCATAGAAGAAGTAATGAAGGGAATCACCGTCCAATGTGTACAGATTAACAATCTAGTCTAGAATGAATTTTTTGTGGGGCCATTGGTTTACATACATTGTACGTCGAGCATCAAAAGCTGGTCCATATATTAAGCTTGATTTTCCTTTTCCTTTTTTTAATTAAAGTGACATTTATCTTTGAAGGTCGGATTCCAAAATTGTGAGTAAATAAGCTAAACATTAAAAGCATTATTTTCTTATATAAAAACTCCCTTATCGTAATTACGAATTACTGTCGATAATGGGGATAATCTCGTATTATGCTCGGCCCATTTCTTCGTTCAATTATTTTCTTAAAACTCTATAATAAATAATTTGTTATAAAATTCATACTCAGGGAGTCCGAAATGTCGACAAACAACCCGAGCAGTATCTGCCGAAATTCCATCTATACATATTCCCATCCAAACCCCAGACTGATACAGAGCAACGAGAGCATCATCTGGATACTCTGTTTTCTTTAGACAGAAATGCTCCTCTGTAGAAGAAAACAGAAAGAAACAACTGTACTTTACAACAAATTAGAATAGAATACATAAATCACTATATGTGTGTGTGTGTGTGTGTGTGTGTGTGTGTGTGTGTGTGTGTATGTGTGTGTGTTGTAAACGTCACCTAGAAACGTTAATGTTATTTTAAAGGTTTTTAATGGATAATGAAGGGACATTAAACAACGTTGAATCTTTTTAAATTAGTTAAATATGTATAGATAACAACAAAAGTGAAATTAACTAAATTCACAAGGCTGACAACATATGAAAAGCCAGTAATTTTGCACTATGAAATGTTTTAAAGAGTAATCTCCCCTATATATATATATATATATATATATATATATATATATATATATATATATATATATATATATATATATATATATACATTGAGATAAGACGTCTTTTATCATTTTTAAGCATTTTTTAATATTTTTGTATTGCTTGCCATACAATTGTCTTATTGATTTAATGAGATAAAAGAAATAGAAAATATGAAAAATTATATTGATAAACATATAAATGCTTGACTTTTGATGTTATAGTACTGCTTAAAATATTTAAGCTAAAAACAAAAGCTGCATAAGTTAGTCCGATTTTCCTTAGGTTTGCTCTAATTCAATTTCTGTTTGAGCCTTATTCAATAACGAAACAAAAAATATCGAACGTTATGTCATTCTTAATTTTTTTTATAAATATCATATCTGCTTTGAACAAATTTTAATGACACAGAACTTATAACAATCCAAACCATGATTCAACAACTTCCTCGATTTATTAGAATAGATTGTTGCAACATTTTTAAATAAAATAGTCACTTAATTTTTTATTTAGAATAAATGTAGATTTAGAATATCATTTGAATGGTAAAATGTCTAAATTCTCGAGTTTTTCCGAGATGGGGAAAAAACAAAAATCGGATGTATAACATCAGGTAAAAAGACAACCCTTAGTTTTTCCAAATATTTTAGCATCCAGTTATAAAAACAAGTTTATTGTATACCTCCCACCTATCCATCTATCTACCTATCTATTTATCTGTTACATAAATTCTTACTTAAACATCCCTCTTTCTGGTATTCGGACTCTGAGTAGCCAGGCTTGCACAGGCAGATTGCTGTCCCGTTATAACTCGTGTCACAGAACGATATCGTCTCGTTACAAGTATGCACACCGTTTTTACAGGAGCATAGTTCACCGAAAAACCCTGCTTTGCAATAACACTGCCCGGTATCTTCATCACACGACATACTGGTAGTCTTGTTACACGTGCAAGGGTTTTCACAGTTTGGTCCAAAAGTAAAGTTTGGACAATCTGTAATGATAACGTGTCGAAAATGGGCATTCAAATTATCAAGGTTTGACCATATGAACAGCCATAACTTTTTTGCATCGATATATCAAAGTCATTTAAATTAATGATTCGAAGCAATATTGATTTTGCTCTATTAATTTTAAGCAATATTGGAAAGAATAGATGAATAATCAAAATGTTTTTTGTATACTTTTGTTTTCTTAATTGAACATGGAGACACAAGCTAAAGCTTGAAATTATAATTTCATCTTGTATGTGTATATTAAATTAGTAAAATTTTATATTTCTATAATTAGCGGATTTGTTCCCCGTTTAAAAAAATTGTGTATTTAATTAAGTAGGAGCTGCTTACCAAAATAAGAAATAGCAGAACTACTTTGAATATATAATTTTTACAAATGTTCGATCAATGTCTGAACATTGTTGATTTAGTGTCTGTTGTTTACTAGGAGGGGAAACATCTGAGAAAAAACTGATAAACGTCGTCAAAAATACGAATTTTCAAGGCTGTAAATATGTATTTAACCTTGAGAATATAATAATCTAAAAAGTGCATGGTCAAACACTACTTCCGGTGCGAGCGACTGCATTTTCATTTGTCATATAAAAAATTTGTACACCTAATGAACTGAAATATATTTACTGTATATATGTATTTTTGCAGATTATACAATTAAATACAGCTAATTAATTCTAAAATCTATAGACTCAAAAGACGATTTCTTTTTATATTGTTTGGGTTTTTCTTTTTTATGGAGGTGGCAAATAATTTTTGCTTTTCAATTATTTATTATCGGTGCTCTGTGAGTATTTATAATCAATACGTTTGAGTAAGTAATTTTCATTGAAAACTTAACGGTTTCCATGTTCTAAATAAATGGCATACTTGGGAAACATTGAATGTAAATGTCTTCACTGTGAGAACAGTATCCGCCATAACTACTTAGTCTGCATTCAGATAAACTGGTTTCTGTTCCGTTACAATCTGTGTTGTAGATGATAGCTACTGAAGAATCCACACGTTGCGAGTCTGAAACTGCCCTTAAGGTGACATACCGCCTAGAATAAAGTACTCATTAATTACAAGAGACCCAGCTGGGAGTCATGTTGCTCAACTCAGCAACTATAAACAAAATTGATCACGAAATTTCTGGGCCGTCTTTAGATATCAAATACAAAAAATCTAGACACTTTAGTGGTGGAGGATATTTTGTTAATGAAAAACTTGAAATTTTCTCCACGTAATGGCTTTTGAGAAAAAACTTCTCTCTATATATTTCTTTGTCAAAATGACCTGCACTGTAGCCCCATCCTACACTCAGGGATAGTGATTTCAACATACTAGAATCTACATCACCTGAAAATTCTTCCACGAAAATTACAGATTTTTCAGCTAATCGGTTTTTGAGATGACGGTTTTTAAAGATTTTTTTCTATGTATAAATTCCTTTGTAAAAATTAGTCCCTTCACCAAGTATACCATGTGATTAATTTCATTGAAATTGACCCAGTGGTTCTGGAGAAGAAGATTAAATTGTGAAAAGTTTACGACAAAAACGACGATGACAGACAACGGACAAATTTTTATCAGATAAGCTCAGTTAAGCCTGAACCTCGGGTAAGCCAAAAACATTATTATAGGCAAAAATGCCATGAAATAAGGCAAATCATTGTTCTTAGAATAGGTTATAAACGAAACTAGTGTAAACCTCGCTTATTCTTTACATCAGCTTTGCATCCACTAATAAATTAAAGGTAAACGCATTGCTGCTAAATCATTAGAATTCGTAGTGGCTCAATTTTCGTGGTATTTGTGGGTAAAGCTCCCACACGAATTTACATCCTCTGAAAGAATTAGTTATCTTACTTAAAGTACAAACCGACACATACACGAAATTACATCCCCACAAATAAGCAAAAAAAAAACAAAATACACAAAAATTTGCCCCCACGAATTCAAATGACTCCACAGTATTCCTGAAAATTATAATTAAGTAAATCTTAATCTTAATCTAAGTCTAATCTTAATAAAGTTAAGTTAAGATAATCGTTAGTTAAAACTAGGTAAATGTTTGCTGTTTAGTTACAAATGAAACTAGTCGATAAAAATTTTTGAGTAAATTCAAAATAATTTTTTTTCTTTTCTATTGGTTTATTTTTCTACCAAAATAGAAACTTCGCAAAAGTTGAGATTCTATGTTTTTGTCATTTATTTGTCATTTATTTTACATACGTTATGTTTGTATTATCTCGTGAACATTTCTAATAACTTTCAAACATGCAATAGGAAATAATCTTTTTAAAATAATGCACGAAAGCAAATCAAAATAGCGTATCTCCAAAAATGTATCATTGCCCTTGAATCATATAAATACCAACAAAATAAAAACAGTATTAGTAGTTTCTGACAGCTGATGGTTTTGAGCTATTAATAGTCGGTATTTAGTTAAATTCAATAAAAATATTGTTGATGCTAGAAAACTGATCGAGGAAATTCGAAACAAATTTAATGTAAAAAAAAATTTATGAAATGTATAAGTAGTAAAGTTGTCCATATTTTACTGTTTTCCTTTAAACTTTTCATAATTTGTAACAGTTTTAGGAAAAAGAAGCTTGTGGTTAAGGTTTGGGAATAAATTGCACCTTTTTAATGAACGTTCAGAGACCACTAGCATAAAAAAGTGGGTCGGACATCTAGTTATTTGAAAGTGAAGAATAACACTACTAGAGTAGGACTTCATTGTCCAATTGGTAGTTTTTATTCTTAATAGTGGACTTTTTGCACCTCTGAGTAAACATAATCCTTCGGGCATTTTTAGAATAGCTTTATGAAATTAGGATTGAAAGTCGCTAGGGAAAATTGTTAAATTCCGACGAATTTACTGAATTCATTTAGAATATTTGCTTGCATAGCGTGAAAAACTGGAATGCACATAGGATGCAGTTGCATATTTGTCTTACGATGGTAGATGGAGCTGTCTACAAGCTACAACCGCTTCCACAGAGCGAAAAAAATCATCACAAAACGTGTTCCAAGTCCTATTCCTGTAGAGTAGAAGAAGTCCTTCGGTTCCAGTTTCATTATGATAAAACTTAAGCGAATCTGTAAAAGAGAATTCCTTTAAGATTAAATTTTTTATGAATACATTTCTTATTTTTTTTAAGACGAATGATGATGTAGACAAAAAATGTAAGTATTTTTTGTAAATGTATGACACACAAAATAACTTGTATTTTGCATGATGGATAATGCATGATTGACAAACTTATCGTGCTTTTTCGTAAATGCATAAAAAAATGACTATATTACTCTTAGCATATGTTAGAAAGACAAAAGAGACGTCTTCTCTTTGTAAAGGTATGATATCCTAAATGACTTTTGTTCTTTGTTAATGTATAACAGTCAAAAGTGACATATTCTTTGCAAGTGTATTTTTGACAAAATTATTTTCTTTGTGATTGAATGATATACAAAATATTGTGCTTTCTCCTGTAAATGTCTGAAAGACAAAAATAACTTATATTTATACGATGAAATCTACTTGTCTGCAATCATCTTATGAAAAATGATCAAAAAATAATACCAGAAATATAATAAACAACTACATGATTCAATTAGCTGTACCTTGGCAATTAAGGTTTTGTCTATTGTATTGGTCCCTGCAGTAACATGTTGCTGTTGGTTCTCCACAAAAAGCAAACGTAGAGTTGCAATAATGAACTCCATCTTCACAATCGCAAGTTTCACCTGAATAACCTTGCAAACAGTAACATTGTCCTGTAGTTTTATTACAGTCAGACGACGTCTGCTGGTTGCAGTCGGATAGCTCGCATGTGGGTCCAAAGCGAAACTTTGGACAATCTACGTAAGGTACATGTATCAAGTTAAAGTCATTATATTGTATGTTCAATTTGAAATATTTTGAAGGGGTTTAAGGATAGAAATATTTTGCTTATTTACTAGTAGTTTTATATATGAACTTTTAAAAATATGTCTCTTATCATTCAAGCAAAACATTTATTTATGTTAATATCTGTTACTTTTAATTCAGTTGTTTTATCAATAATTTTTTACTTTAAAATACAGATGGAATACAGTTAAACGACAATTTGAAAGGATTGGAATCAAATTGTCATTTAACTGTACTCCACCTGTATCTCAAAAGACCGTGTAGTGAGCAACCAGCGCTCTAGATTCCGTTCATCATCAAAAGCAACATTTTTGACTTGCCTAGATGACCGAGTGGTTAGCGAGCTGGCCGCTCACTGCTAGGAGAGTGGGTTTCAGAGGTCGTAAGTTCAAGTTCCGGCCGGGACGGAGGTGGAGCTCCAATAAAGTATTCACTACGGGCAGGTATATGTCAATTTGAGAGCCATTGTTATGTTTGTTCCTTATATATATATATATATATATATATATATATATATATATATATATATATATATATATATATATATATGAGAGGGAGATAGAACTTCATTACATGTGTCAAAATTTACCAGATCTGCACTCAATGATTGGAAACTTTGCATACGATGAAATGTAGGAAGAAGTGCTGAAATCGCACTGTGAGAGTTCTGTTTCATTTCCTGTACAATAAACAGATGTTATCCTTGACTTTGAGGAAAAGTCCGAGTACAGCATGCCCGTAGAATATCGAGTCTTTGATTCATGAGCAACATAAAATCTACAAATTAGAAAATGATTCTAATTTAATTTTCATAAATACTGGAAACTTTCACTTCACTCTGTAACGGCTCATCTTGCATACATAAAGTCTTAACCTAAGAATGTACAAGCCAACAAATGCATATACATATATATATATTCTTTACATTATATGTATCTTAAATAAACCTAGAGTGTCATACATACATTATATATCTTGATTAAAATTTTCCTTTATTGTACTTAAAGTAGATCCAGTGTTCTGTGACGTCACACTTTTTTGTAAAACTGAATTCTTTAAAAATTGTGCAAGATAGTTTTATTTATTTTATGTGAATATAATCACATGGATGTAATTGGAATTATTGGTAGGTTCAAGATAATTTCGCACTTAATTTTATACTGAATTTCAAAATTTTATATATTTTATCTATGCAAAGGGGAAATAACTCTTTTTCTGACTTTTCTCTCAGTTGTATGTCTAAATGCTATATTTTTTCTTATTCCAACGATTAATTTAAAAATATTTTTGTAATTTTAGCTTTCTGATAAAGTTGACATTAAAATTAAAGAAGAAAAACAAATTTCTGCCTACAAGATTTTACTTTTAACAAAAAAAAAATACATTTTTCTAATGCTAAAATATGCTTTAGTTTATGTTTATCTGGCATCTCAAAAAGTGTGAAGACATGTATATTTTTTCTAACAATTGATGACATTTAAGTCTATTAAGTCGAAATCAGTTCAGTTTTTCAACTTTCCTCAGAGAATATTACGAGTATGGAGCTACCTTAAAGTGTTATTATTTAAATACATTGTAATTGTCATCCTGTGAGATGTTGAATTATAGAATAACTACTACTTTCCACACACTTTAATGTCAAAAATATGGTAAATGTAAATATAGTATTAAAACCTTACTTTAAGCTGATCTTTAATAAGTTACAATCGAAAATAACAACGTTTCCCTGTACCGGTACGCTTGTGCAAGGGGCTTGTTTTCATTTCGTGCGCTGCACTCACCCTAACCCTGAACCTAACCCTAACCCTAGCCCTAGCTCTAACTGTTGATTAAAAGTAAAATTATTCGTACTTTATTTGCATGGCATCATAATGAAGCTACACGAAAAGTTTAAAATCAATTCGCTTTAAAATTACGTAAAAAGTCTGGAAAACAAAGTTGGGAAAGTACTGACAAAACGCGATAAAACTATAAAACCTCTGATTTATACGATTGGTGAGTAATATGAGATAGTTTGTCCTCCTAAAATCAAAAACGAAATCAATACCTAGTAAAAGTTTCACAATAAAAAAGTTCTTCAATAATGAAAGGAAAAATATGCATTGTTGGTAAGCTGTATCAATCACAACAATTACACTAGTTTTGTAAAAAAAAATTATTAATAGAGAACACATACGTTGGTAATCCAAGTTGTCTACAAATAATTTTCGTGTAGATGTCCGCCCAACTATATCCAGTAGATACTAGCATCCATTTGTTATTGTGATACATCTCCAAAACACCTGTGTCTCTTATAAATCGCAAGTTTTCTGCAATAAAACATTATGTAGCTGTAGAATATCTATTTGTAAAATATAAATATAAAAAAACTCGTTTGTAGTTTTCAGTTCAATTCAAACATTTTATATTGATCGTAGGTTTGAAAAAGTCAGAAATTCTTTAAAATATTCATACACTTAAAGCACGAAGCTGTTTGATCACAGTATTACTTCACTTGGTTTAGTCGTACATTTCAGATTTAACTTTTTCCATCTACATATACTTGATTATGTTATAATACAAGTTATTTGACATATTATTTACAAATCTGGCAGCTTATATATATATATATATATATATATATATATATATATATATATATATATATATTACAATGGGTGCTTTTTGTAAAGAAGATGGGGGAACAAAATAGCGAAAATGCCTATATTTATACACTTAAAGCATAAAGCTGTTTGATCATAGTATCACTTCACTTGGTTTAGTCGTACATTTCAGATTTAACTTTTTCCATCTAAATATACTTGATTATGTTATAATACAAGTTTACAAAAGAGTAATTTCTAATAATATTAAGATTTGAATATTTTAACAAACGATAGGGAAAAAAATAAATATTAAAGTTTCGGTGGTATCGAACACACAACCTAAAATCCTTAGCTCTATAATGTAACCTAATTTCTAGTGCTCTAACCAATGAACCATTTCAGTCACATCAAACTATATTGTTAAATGCTATATGCGACTTCAACAACGAATTTACATACTTGTATTATTATTCTAAAACGTTCAATTGTTGCTATACAAAATGACATTCTTAAAGTATAGTGGGTCATCTCTCCACGTTTTCGTTGATTGAAATCGGTTTGATTTCCTTTAAACCTTGCATAGATTATGAAAAAAACATTGAGATTAGACTCACTCTATAAAAGAAAAGGCATTGAAGTTCTAAAAATGACACTATTTGGGAGTTTTGACACGCATACGCCAGTTTAAACCAACCTATTCTAAATACTTAAAATATTTAATGGTTATAAATCGATGTTATGGTAAATATACATTGTTTTCAATAATTTAGAAAGAAATAATGAGATTTGTTGCTATTTTAATTTTATAGAATCGTATCCTCATATAGGCAGTTTATACGCCTTTTTCACCCATCTTCTTTTAATAACCATTGATACCACAATGGTGTAAAAGTGAGTTTACATTTATCAAGCAATTTGACTTTTATTACAATTGGACTAGATATTTCTGCATCTTCATAAAATTCTTACCAAAACAGCCTAATTGTTTTCCATAGAATCCTGGTCGACAAACACAGACAGGAGTGGCCTCGTGAAAGGAGCAGTAAGATACCGTGTGGTTACAGCTGTGTTGTGCCGTCACACAGTCACATGATGGTCCATCAAACCCCGCCTTACAGGTACACGCCCCCGTGGTCTGGTTACAGGACAATGTATTGTTGGGGTTACAGCGACAGGGCACGCAGCTTGAGATGCTTTTGTTGTACATCATCATGTCGGGACAATCTAAACATTCCAAAGAATCATTAAATAAATTGTAAATGATTTAACGATGTTTACAAAGGAAATTGTTACGCAGCATAAAGCTTAGTGGGTATTGTGTGGGGTTTTTATGTGTGTGTTTCTTTACCAAAAAAACTACCTGTTTGCCCTTCAAAGCTGCTTTGTGAAATGTCATATTTAATTGATTAAAAGTATTTTGTTAACCAGTCTAAAATGTCATATTGGTGTGTTCAGGTTAATTCCAAGAATATTTTTTGTTCATTTGATCTTGAATATTTGAGAAATAAGTTAGGGTAAAATATTTTTGGTAGGGTTTTGGTCGAGTTAAGCTATGTTTTATATAATCTATTTATATGGTACATGTTTGAATTCTTTGTCTTAAGGGATTTTCATGTCATGACTTGGACAATTTTACAGACAATGATTGGCCATGATATATATGAGTTTAATTATTTTGGAAGATTTCAGGGTTTTTTCTTTGTACTATCTATCAATGTTTTAGATAGTATTATATAAAGTTATTTTCTGGCAAAAATTTGACTTTTCCCCCTTCATGTGACCTTGAAATAAGAAAATGGTCAAGAATTAAGGGACAGTACATCTCGTGTAATATTATTGTTCATTATAAAGTTGTTTTTTTTTATATTTTATCTTTGAAATTAAAATATTGGGTCAATGTCAAACAATTGGTGAGAAAAAGCTAGCCTAAAGCTGTTTCCCTCTAACTATTATACAGGTTTAAAGTCTGTATGTTTAAGGACTTCTATTCTTAGGTCAAAAGATGTTTTTCAGCAAATGATTGACATTGAGATACTGAATGGGTCAAAGTCAAAATTGTGGGTTGCGTGCACTTCATCTCAACTATCTATGTTTAAAGTCAAGTCCGGGAAAAATTTGGATAACGAAGATTGAGAAGAATATTAATAAGGAGGGAAAAAGATAAAAACAATGTATCTCCCCTTATATACATGTAAAGTGAATACAAACATGCGATATTTCGTTTCATTCTCTCGTTTTTTAACCAGCTTGTGCTTAAACAAGATATCAAATCACTCTACCATTCTTTTATAGCTATGTCTGAATATTAGTAAAACAAAAATTGTTGTTCCAAAGGTCGACAACCAGAATATGTTTTATATATGAGGGTTTAGCTATTGAAATAGTTGAACATTTTAGTTATCTTAGTGTGGTGCTTAAGATTAGGTTCATTTTTTAAATGCAAAAAACGACTAAGTGGGCAAGCATTAAAATCCATGTTCGGAGTTATTAGGACAAAAGGGCATTCGATTTACCTTTTGATTGTCAATTACATCTATTTGATGGAGTTGCTGTGCCAGTTTCACAGAACACATGTGAAGTCTGGGGTATTAGAATATTGACATTATTGAATGTGTTAATTTAAGATACTTAAAGGGGCATGGTCACGATTTTTGTCCAAAATTATTTTTCCGAATCTAATGTTTACAGTGCTTAAGTAGGGCATTTTTAATATGCAACCAAAATTTGAGTGTCATTCGTTGAGTTACAAGCGAGTTACAGAGCTCACAATTCTTAACTATGCTTTTGTTTACATTTTGAATGTGGAAGTGAAAAGCCCAATTTTAGACATTAAATTAATGTGTAACACGTTATGAACTGTTTATTTATGCTAAAGATGAATATGAAGATAGACAAATCAGCTTACTAGTATATTGAACCTGTGTTAACAAAACCAGGGCACGAGCCTTGTTTACATAACAAAGAATTGTGAGCTCTGTATCTTGCTTATAAACTAATGACTGACTCTCAAATTCCATTTCATCATTTGAAATGTATATCTAAAGCATTGTAAATAATAAAAACAGAAAAATAGAATTTGATCAAAATCGTGACCATGCCCCTTTAAAATACATATTTGATTAAAAATAGTGCACCAAGTTACATGGTATACGGTGAAACTAGAAGATTTCCTCTGTATTTATCATATTTACTAGCATAGCTCATTATGTGCCAACATTATTGATAGCAGTTAAAAACATTACGTATAAGTATGTACCCATTCTTTTTGATAAAGATAAAATGCTGAATTCATGGCTTTAATATTTAAATGCATTGTAGAAGTAGAAGGATGGAACAGTGTTCAAAGAAGTGAACGTTATTGCTCCTTACATTAGCGATCAGACCCAACCTAACAGAAAGTAAACCTCAACTTAACCCTACGTTTAATTTCTGGGTTTACTCTGGATTTACTCCGGGTTTACTAAAGTGGACCCAAAGTAAACCCAGAGTAAACCTAAATTAAACCCAGAGTGGAAACAGAGAATAAACCCGGTCAGAAGTATACTCTTGAGAGCAGACGCTAACTGTGTATTCGTAATATACCAGAGGTAAGAATTACAGGCAGTAGAATGGTAAGATCAAAGACGGGGCTGCCTCAAACTTCAGTGCGTACAGTTGATCTCAGAAGTAATTTCAAAGTCAAACCCGAGTAAACCTTTTTCAAAAAAAGGTAAATTTGTTAAATTATGACTTTCATTACTATGCCACATTAAGAAATTGTGTATGAATTACAAAACTTGATTACATTGTTTATCTTTATCCCATATACTTTATTGACCTTTAAAATGATACTAGACTTTGACCCGTGCGTGCACGTGTTGACATTGCATATGATATCGAGCATTTACAAAATATATACATCGAAACACCGTATATTGTTGACATTTGCATAACCAAACTTTTAGCCTACAATAATCTATTAATTTCACTACACACTGCTGAGTTGGAATTATCTAACTGTGTATCGGGAAAGGCCTTCACCACAGTTAAAATGCCTCCTATATACCCGTAATGTAGCAAAAAATTGCAGAAACGCTCAAAAACGATTTTGGAGAAAATAAATAAAGTTGCGTTGATAATAACAGTCAAATTGTTCACAACAAACGATTTTAAAGCTGTATATACCTTTCATCGAAAAGTTTAATTCTATAATTGCAGAATTCAACATATTTCAACAACGTTTTTTACACACCATGTTGACATTCGAAACTCTCGGGATTTTTTTTTATAGTAAATGCACTGTGTTAGAATTATCTCCCGTATTTTTTTTTGATGAACAGAAAAAAAATTTCAATGAAAATTTAAACGCATTTGTTTTATCGTTTCCAAGTTTATCCATGCAAATGTGATATTGTGGAAACATAAAATAAAGAGGCTCCCGTGATTTAGCTTGAATGTAATGCGCATGCGCAAGGTTGTAAAATCCAAAAAATTCAGATGATTTCCGGAAATTTTTGATGAATTTTAGTTGATTATTAATTAACAAAGCTTGATTGAGAAAAAGTAAACACGAATTGGTATTCTTCAAGTACCAATGATGTTTAAAATACATAAAACAGAAGACATTACTCTTCCGATTTATCGGTATTAAAGCTCAAAAATTCGAGTCTATTATTTTAATATAGTAGTATAGATTATATGTAAATACGGGAGCGGGGTGTCCAAGCACCTCAGGAACCATTCTATGTTTTTAGCGAAACAAATCTGAACTGAACCTTACTGTTATGAGTTTGAAATTTGTCTTGCGTGAATATCATTAATCTGAAACCATCGACTATTTAAAAGAAATGAGTCTCAAATGCGTTTTCATAAATTCAATTCTTATACAATGAATAGAATAAAAAATACAGTAAAACACGCTTATAACGAAGGCCCAGGGACGGCCAATTTAACTTCGTTATAAGCGTAATTCCTTATATCTGTCAAGTTTACAACATGAAATAGAGACTTGGGGAATGAAATTCACTTCGCTGTAAGCGTCAATTCATTATAAGCGTGTTCGCTATAACCGTGTTTTACTGTATATTAAATCGAATAAACACAGAATAGAGATATGAAACAATTTTCTCTTTACAGTACTAAACAAATCATATGTATTTGTCAATGATAATTTAAATGTTTTTGTTTCAAAAGATAAATATATTTGCATGTTTTTTTTTTTAATTTACAGAGCTTATGTAATTCATAATGTGTGGTTCAAACGACATATAGATAAGAAGGCTTATTGTAAATTAAAGATCCTCAAGAAGGTTCTTTTTGGTTGAGGTTTTTTTTCTATAGTTGCCCCTAGTCGCTTTAAAATATAACTTTCGGGACTGGAATTGTGTGATTGAGAAATAACATTTAACATCTTGAACATAGGAATCTACAATTTTTAGTTTTAAAAATCGCTGCCCCCCAAAACCAGTCATTGAATATAAAGGACTGTTAAGGCTAACTAGAATGCCAAGTCTATAAAATAGCAAACATTTTATGAAGTACATTAAGTTTTAAACTATTCAAATTACATGTATAACATTAGTATTAATATATTCTCCCTTTCAAACATTTGTAAACCTCACATAAACTATGGACGGCCGTTGCTGCATATTCATTTTGTACATTCAATATATTTTGGGGTATTATAACCTGTTGTCATGTAATTGTTATCACTGCTATACAGGAGACCGTGATTTCATCATTTAGAAGAAAACATGAATTTTAATATTTGTCAATCAACTAGATACAATTTATGTACATGAAAGTATATGTACAATTATATTGACATTTAACGGAGAATAAAGAGTTCCTTTTTCTGAACATCTCCATTATTCTTATATCCTTTTTCAATTTTCCCTACACTTAATAGGTAACAATAACAATGCATGGTAACAAACATGTATATACGGTTCGCATTTAAACGTTTCCTCTTACCTTCAAGACATGTAACCATTTGTAATCCATATCTTGGAGAATAGTAGGAGGGCATCTGACTGTCTTCTATGTTTTTTAATTGGCATTCGGTATAATTCAGAGTCAAGTAGGAAAATGCTTTAGTCATACAGACCGAGCCAATGTTATCCAAGTCAGAAGGGATTTGAATCACAGACGAATTGGTAATGAACCTGAAACATTTAAGTAATATTTATCATATATTACATTACAGTAACCAGCTTATTTCTATACGCCGTAATTCTTACTTAAATGAATGTATGTATGCTGGGACAGGATTATTTTGTAAACAAGACATCTGTGAGCCAAGTGAGGCAATGCTCACTAAAGTTTCCCCCCCCCCCCCCCCGCTATGATGTGAATATACAAAATAAGCAATCAGTATAAAGTTGACTTAAATTTGTTTATGTTAAAAACCACTTCTTAACTCTCATGGCAACGTTGACGTTCGTTTTTATCCATTTGCTTGTCGAGGTAAAAAAAAGACAGTAAAACCTCGTGATTGTGAAAATATTGTCATTTGTTTAAAAATGACACAAAAAGTTATAGAACAAATAAACATTAACAATGTGGCTGGAAGATCCACAAATATTTGACTAGAAAGCAAATTGGAGAGTATAGAACAAAAGCAGTTGACATGAATTTGTTGAAAATAAATCCCATTATGAGGCATGCCTAAATAGAGAATGTGTTAAAATTTCAACTAACTGCGATGATTAGTTGCTGAAAAGTCTTAGACGAAATTTGCTCAAAAATTTAATCTAAATCTAATCTAAAAATAAACAAAGTCGTCCTTCAACAGGAAGTTGACGTCTGATTGGTACAAAATGAATCCCGCAATAAGGCATACCTAGACAAAAATTAAAATTGCAAGCATTTGTGATTAATAGCTTTAAGAAATATTCGACAGAATTTTTTTTACGGACAAACGGACACACAGAGATACAGACAGACAAACACATAAAGGTAAAGGATCCTTCAGAGCAGTGGTATAAAAGGAAAGACTCTTTTTAAGGTAAAACTTGTATATAGTGTCAGGCAGATTACTAGTAAATAATTATATTAAAAAAATTAAAGTTACAGAAATTTCAAAGCAAGTGATATTTGATTGATGAATTTAGTTTCACATATTAATAATAATGCCTGCAGTTGAATTACTATCATGAAATTTGAAAATGTTATAATAAAAGAGAAGACTTTTTCGTTTTAGTCTTTTAGACTAATACATGAACCTATAAAACTGCTATGTATATGTATCAAAAGTTCGGTACTAATTTTATTGCAGAAATATTATTTTCACATATCAATACTAATGCCTGCAGTTGAATTTACTATCATAAACTTTGAAAATGTTATAATAAAAATAAAAAATAAAAATTCATTTTAGTCTTTTAGACTAATACATGACCCTATAAAACTGCTATGTATATGTATCAAATGTTCGGTACTAATCTTATTGCAGAAATGTCACTGACGTTGGCAATCCCATTCGCTGACAAATTCCGAAATCAGCAGATTCGTCATATTCCTTTCTGCTAACATTCATCCATACACCATCAACGTTTAACTCCAGTCTCTTATAACCTCCAAAGGCCAGCCATGGTATCAGTCGCAATGAATCTATAAAACAGCTAAAAACGTCTTAATACCAGCTAACATACCATAAAAGAAATTATAAAATTGTTGGTTTGCTCGTTGGTAATGAAATACCTGAAATAAAAAAGGTAACAAAAATGGCAAACCAAGAAGAAGGTTGTTTTAAAGGCTTCTATATCAGGTAAACGAATAGACGATATGCAACTAACAATAGGTTGTTGGAAGTATTTATTACTATTATATAAAATTAAGTTGCAATTTGAAGGCAGTACGTTCTTAAAGTAAGGTGTTTTTGCTAAGATAATTATCATTGATTTGAGGAATGTTTCAAGCAAAAAGTTGTCCCTTTAAGTTAATTGCATAGTTATTAGAGAAACAATATAGGCATTCTAGTGTTTTGTGTAGGAATAGGTATATTTAATAAATTCTATAATAACAGATATTTAAGGTACCGCGATCCTCAATGGTCACACTGAATAGAGGGATTAGGAAAAAAAATTGTACGAAGCTACATAATTTTTTGTGACCTTTTTGCACTTAATTTATTCGTATTTATAACTATCAATTTGACATTATAAAACATGTGGGTCAGTGATGTCAAATTTTAGATATACAGCTACAAAGATAAAATTTTCGCAACTAGGTTTAAAAAAATTCAGACATTTTCTAAATATTTGCATGATTTTATGCTAACCGTCTATCATTCTCTCAAAATTTAGTATTGTACAAGTCATACGGAACCTATAAAACATGTCACAAATCTATCAGATGTTAAAAATGTGAATAATGAATAAAGTATAATAAAAAGAAATGTACATTGAAAATTCATAAAATTGCCTGTTTAAGTCATTTTCGTCTAAAAATCCTACCGCACGAGAAAAAAGTTCCCCCAAAGACTTGTTTGTTTCTTGAATTCAAACGGATTTTCTTTATAAATGTTGTGTAATTATGAAATAATGATCTTGCTGTGAGGATTAAATTAATAAAATCATATCTATTTAAAACATAACGCAATGAAATCAAAATGGGAGGATTGAGATACGTCAATATGTAAATATATCGTTATTATCGTATGTCATACAAATTGTAAGCTTTACGTCCGAATGATTAAATATTTGTCGATTTAGATAAGTTTCATTAGTAGTGACATGTGCCGTACCTTTACATGGAAAACCGCGGTTTTCATATCCAGGCTTGCAGAGACAAGTGATACCGTTGTTGGTTTTTTGGCAAAACGAAACGGCCGAGTTACAGGTGTTCAGCGGACAGTTACAAAGATCACCTTCATATCCTGTTTTGCACAGGCATTTGCCAGTCTTTTTGTCACAGCTTTTTGTGTTTTGCATGTTACAAGAACATTCTATACACTCTGATCCACTGAAGTGTGTCCAGTCTGGGCATTCTAAAACAGACACACGAAAAGAAACTTAAATCCATACTGCAGAGTCATTTGAACTTGTGGGGGCAAATTTTCGTGGATTGTTGGGTTTTTTGCTAATTTGTGGGGATGTAATTTCGTGGATGCGTCCGTTTTTAGTTTCAGTATGATAACTAACTCTTTCAGAATTTGTTTTTTTCAAGCATGTAAATTCGTGGGGGAGGACTACTCACGAATGCCACGAAAATTAAGCTACCATGAATTCTAATGATCTCACAGTATTCGACCATAATACTAATGAAAAGAAAATATTAGTTACCGTTTTGTGTTAAATTAAATATTCTTTACATCTACTTTAAAAATTATTCAACTGAAATATCTGCCAATCAGCATTAACATTCTGAGGAAACCTGGTATAATTTAAATGATGATTTTTTGATAGATATTTGTTTATGTTTTAAATCTCAGAATATAGCAAGAGGCCAGGTCTTAATGGCCACTTGAGTTTTATATCGTATACAAAGACATGTCAAAACATGGATTGGTATGAGTAGCTTATAACAACCACTTTTTTAATTTTTGGATTATGTAATAGCATGTTTTACTTACATAATCATTGAAACCAGAACCCCTCACCAGTGCATCAATAATTTTATTATTCGGCCTCGAATAACTTCATTATGAAGTCATTTTTTGCAAGATGCTCAGAAGTAGAATATTTTTAAGAACCGGTGTATATCTACAATATGACAAATAGTCCCCTTTCCCTTCAGATATCTCAACCACTTACTAAGGGGCAATAAATATTCTTTATTAAGAGAGGCCTTATTTCCTATTATTATGATAAAATTGGTCAGCTTGCTGGTTTGCCAATTATTTGGAGAGAGGAATTTCGATTTTATTTTAAGTAAAATACAATTTCACTTTATGACTATTGACCGCTCCCCAAACACACAAGCACAATAACATTACAATTATAGGTGTCATGAGTTTTATTGAACTTGAGAAAACTTCTTTCTTCATCATATGCACACACTTAGTCTGCCTGCTAAATACCAAGTACTTAAAATGCAGATTTTTTTTAAAATTGTTTCATGTTCACTATAAGACTAATAGAGCCCCGCCTTAACACCATTAACACTTGTTTTGGGACCAATTTTCACAATTATAATGAATACTTTCTTGCTTATTATAATCATTTGCCTAGTTTGTCTGTTGAATATTTAGTAGTAAAGAAGATAGTCTTTTAGAAGAGAATTACATAGTTATTGCACTTATCAATAGAGATCCACCCTAACTAACAAAAGAATCCTGAGCTGATTTCGTTTGCTGGATGTCTAAAAGTAGTGAAGAAAATTTTAAGGGAATAAACGTTCTAATTAAGTTACTTGTAAAGCCCAACCCTAACACATACAGGAAATCTGACCCTAGCATCGTCACAGTAGATGTCTCTTTGCTGATCATAACTTTGTGTTTTTATTAATTCAGGTGACCTAAAAATATTTCGAAATTCAAATCATCGCCAACTATTTATTTTCGTGTGAGATCAACTCTGTTTGAGATGGGGGAGGGGAATAGGGGAATAATCTGAACACACTTAATTAGGTCTCTTACTACATGACCATTGCTGCAATCAAGCAAAAGAAATCTAAATTAAAATGTTAATCCTGTAGAGTTATCATATTTGCTGATCAAGTTAAGTCTTATTTAAAAGTCTGAAAACATTGTTTACCATGAAGGCATTGCAGATTCGCTAAGCCCATGTTACAATAAGTTGGCGTTTCCGCAACAACCAGGCAGTCAGCGTTGGAGACGTTTAAATATCTACAGTTTTCATCAATTTTAAACTCGTAACCTTGTTGTGTCGTATGGGAAAAATCAAGCTTTGCAATATACCTGAAATTAAAATAGCAAGTCTTGTGCGTGATTGTCACTCAAAATATTTCAATATTGATGTCAATATTTAGCTCAAAACTATTTGATATCAATATTTAGCACAAACTTATTTGATGTCAATATTAAGCACAAAATTATTTTCCTTAAAGTTATAAACTTACGTCGGAAGATGCAATCTTTGACAGAGATAGGAGGCTCCCCAAGAATTGTCGTAACAAAGATAGTTCCAACTGCCGTTTGTATAATACTGGACTTTAGTTCCATTGTTCTGGACTAATCTCAGTCTTTCTTAAAACGAAGATGAAAAAACACTTTGCAAACATTTTTGCTAATCCGTGTACATCAATAGCTAAGTAAAATATATACAATGTACATACCGAAACAAGAGGAATTGGCTGCCTTGTTGTCATGTTTGCAGAAACATTTTCCACTTTCGCATATCGACGTTTGCAAATTACAGGTATGGTTGCCTTTTAAACAGGAACATGTTTGTCCTTCATAACTGTTCTTGCATATGCACTCCCCTGTTGTTTTATTACAAAAACGGGTATTGGCACGAACACACTGACATTGAATACATTCTTCTCCGAAGGAAAAGTCCGGGCATTCTGAAAATCATCAAAATCACATCATGTTAAGACCGTCAAACCGTTTCCAATTATAAGAAAGAGTTCTCACTCTTGTAAATGTAAATGATCAAAGCAACTTTCTTAGAATATAACTTTAGTGCTAACCAACTTTGTTGAACATTACATTAGATGGTAGCATATTAAGGCAAGTTTTGTGCATTTTTTAAAATTCTCAAGTTAAATGAATGCGTTACAAAAAAATAAAGCACAAGATAAACAAGGAACTTCTCAGCTAGCAAAACACAGAGGATGATATGGGACACCTCCATATTGTAACGTACTTTCTAACGAAATAAACAATAAAGTCAAATATAGTTTTAAAGATATTTTCCTTCTCTAAGTTGTTACAGAACAACGTATCGCAATTGTTTAGAGCGCTCGTTCACAAAAATATCTATGTCATGAATAAGAATCCCTCTGGGCTTTCTTTTCAAAAATTTAAAAACGTACTTTTTTGGTCAAATTGTCAAATTTGAAAATTTTAAACAGGTGAAAACACTGAAATATTATGCGCTTTTAATCCACGTTAATATCGACAAATGTCCTATACCACACAAACGCCTGTCAAGATTGCTTAAAAGAATAGCAGACAATATTTCTTGTCAGACATATATCCTACTACATACACTTAGTTCGTTGTCCATTTAAACGGTATCTTATTACTATATGCAGGAAACTATTCGCCCTGTTTTAATATCGTTACATTCGTTATTGTTCTTACCGGGGCGCAAAATAAGCCTGCATACAGTATCTTACCTACGTGTACAATGTAAGGAAGGTGGAGAATTAAACAGCCGCCGTATACATGGCATCACAGCATTACCTGCGCCACATTTGATCCCCATGTCTTCGTGATGACCACACGATAGAGATGTTGAAGAGAGGCACTGAGATATCGAAGTTTCAGTTCCAATACAATACTGATATGTATAATGTATAGGACCACTGCCTTCTCCATAGTATGCATTTCCCACTTCCTTGCTGTAATTGCTGTAAACCAACACAAAACATTATATGTTATTGTAAATGCATATCTACAAACTAGATAAATAGGCTGCTTGTCATTTAGAAGAAAAAAATTATCCAAAAAAATGAATAAATAATTCAAATTAAATAAAGCACTTCATAGTTTTGTGCAATTTGCGATTGTTGATATCAAATATTTCAAAATTATTCATATCTAAAATATCGGTTGCGAGCACTGGATATAAGATTTAAAACTATAATTTTCCACTTCATTGACAAATCAAATACCGGTGTTAATCCTTTTCTTATTCATTATTCTGTGGAAAAGCTTCGCTATCTCCTTATATGGACGTTGCTGACCATGAATAAATCATGATATGCCCAGTATAATCCACGCACCTAGTAATATGTTGATAATATATATTACCTTGGGTAACCTAAACTATTACAAAGGACTCTGGCAAGCTTGTTTCCAGAAAAAATGGTATCATCACAAATAGTTCCCCAGGTCCCGTTGATAAAAACCTCGACTCTCCCTTCGTATAGTTTGGTTCCACTGGATGTAGTTGTGACGGTTTTATTGGACAAGCGTATTGGGTCTGAGAAAAATAAAAATATCAAATTTTATTTTCGATTTTAAATATATATGTGTTAAACTCAATAATACAGCTTAAAAATAGTTTAACTGCACATTTTGATAATAACTTTACTGCACATTTTGATAATCACACTGATAAATGATTTTTTTCGCGAGCTTTTTAAAAATGCACAAAATCAAAACATATCTCAACAGGTTGTTAGATTGTAATCAAAAGCCTGTTTATGGGATGTAAGGACCCATAAAAGCGATTTTAGTGAGTAGTAAAATCATCGTTTTATGAATTAGTTGTGTGAGTGAAACATTTGATTCAAACCGTAAATATTTAAAATTGAGCCGAGAATGTCGTTTCCACTTGGACGCGGCGAATTTTAAGATTATGTAATGGTGCGCGTGCTGGCGTTTACCTGGCATGTAAAGTATCAAAACCGTTAAAAAAGCCAAGAAAACGTCAGACATTTCGGAATAAATGAAGCACTGTAAACATTAAAAACGGAAAAATAAATTTTAACCAAAATCGTGACCATATGCCCCTTTTAATTTTATCGCATATAAAATCGTTACTACTAAAGAAATGTGCAAAGGTTCTTGGTTAAATTTTTTTAAAAATATTTTTATTTTAATTACCATTGCAGTTGTAATTTTTCCTCATATATTCCGTTTTGCACAGACACACTGGTGTACTAGTAATCGTCGGCAAATGACACTCTGATATAGTCTCGTTGCATGGGTTGTTTCCCTTCAAACAATCACAGGTTGCCCCAGAAAACCCGGATCTACAGGTACATTTTCCCGTGATATGGTCACAGCTGACAGAGTTGGTTTTGTTACAGGAACAAGGTTTGCAACTCTTTCCAAACTGCCACTCTGGACAAACTAAAATGAATAATTTTTTTTTGGTTAAAAAAATATCCATCAAAAAGATGTCCAACACTTTGTTTCTGACTCCTAGTACATTAGTATACATGATGACTGGCGAAAATGAAGAGTATTTTAAATAAAATCCTGCAATCAGGAATCCAGAACCGTGACACTTTCTTGGTAAAAATAAGTACATGTAATTGAAAACTTAAACGTGTAAATCAATACATTACTGCATTAAAATCTAATACATCTAAATCTGTACACGCTTTTAAAAAGTCGGAATTAAATGGTTTATTTCAACGGAATTAGACAATTGCTGTTGTGTAAGTTTTTTTTTATTTGTAGGTAGTTTCAGTGGTGTGAACATAAAACTTTTCAAGCATAGAATTGTAGGACTGTAGAAGATGGTATCAAAGACCAGAAACAAAATACCGGTAATTATCGGTAAAAAAAAGATTCGAGCGTAACTAATTCACCCTTATCACAAGAAATGTAATACAAAATGTATTTTATCATTTATTTTTTTTGATACCTGAAAAACAGTGGATTCCTAATGCCATGTTGCATTTCAGTGCGGGTACCAGGGACATCTTACACTCAGCGAGCGAGGATTCCGATCCGCTACACACCGCTTCGGATATCTCATATTCTGTCAACTGCGATCGACTTATGAAGTTCTTAAGGTATAGTTTAGCGTGGGTTCTGGTTATTAAAAAAATACAATAACCATTGAAAATCTTAACAGAATATGCTTTTTCTGACAATTTTAAATACATCTACGAAAACGTAGATGCTAGTTTGGTCAAAAATCAAACACGTCTAGCAGAATGATGAAATTATTTAGAATTCGTACGCGGGTGTTGAACACTAACGTTGGTAAACTTAGCTGTCTGCAAATGACGTCTTGTGTGCCTAGAATGTTCTGTGAGGACGTTCTTCCAAAACATAGAGGGTTCCATGTGCCATTCCGATAGAATTCTACCTCCCCACTCTCCGCTACGGATCTATTATTTATAAAACGCAAACCAAAATCTGAAAAACATTAAAAAAAAAGAGGGATTCTTATACGATAACACATTTACTACGCACGAGCTTAATCGGATTTATAATTTTCATCCAATAACACAATTAGATATCAGCTGACAGAAGATATTAAAGTAGACAAGAAGTTGGCGCCAAAGCTCATCAGTGTAACGATGTTTCACTGTAAAAAATATTTTTTCTAATCAAGATATGAAAAAAATAAATCCTGGTTCCTGATGAGTTTTAGACACTGGACTATCTTCGTTAGAACTTAGCTGACAATCACTAACTTCTCCGTATTTGCTTACCAACACATGGATTCTGGGCGGACGATATTATTCCTTTCTTACAGAGACAAACCGGGTTCCCACTGTCCACGTGACAGTACGATGTTGTAAGATTGCACGTATGATTTCCCGCCACGCAGTCGCATAAATCTCCAGAATACCCTGCTTTGCACGTGCACTTTCCCGAGTCTGTGTCGCAGTTCATCGTGTTGTTAATATTACAGCGACAGGGGAGACAATCTTGCCCATAACGCCACGAAGGACAACCTGCAATATTAAGGGCAGGCTTTGATTAAAAGGTTAAAAAACAATAAAAGCTTTACATAGTAAGAAAACAAATAAGAATATTTCTAGACCTATTGTGCTTTTAAATATTATCCATATTGAAGTTCAAAACATGTTTATTATTTGACGCTATAATGAAAATCTTGTTATACTTTAAATTTACATAACAGATCTTTCAAAACGCTAATTAGTGGTCGTATTCTGTCGCCATCTTTTTTCGTCATTTGTAAATTGATTATCAATGGGTTTTGGGGTTGTTTTTTGTTTGGTTTTTTTTTCTGGTTTTTTTTTTTTTTTTTTTGGGGGGGGGGGGGTTGTATTACTGTTATACAATCATATATTCGAAATAACTTATTGTTATGTTATTAACAGACTGGACCTTACTTTTAAAAAAAGTTTCATGTCTCTATTATGATCGAGATAAACTAATTACTTTACTGTAATAGATTACTGTTAATGTAAGTCAAAGAGTGAGTATATCTAAAATATCACCCACGTGTTATTTTAAAACTTTGTACTTCTCACTACTTATTTAGATATTACATGTATCCTTTGGACGATAAATAAAACTTCAGCAATCAAATGAGTATAACAAATTAAGCATTGCAAAAAAAAAATAATAATTGTTCATTAAATGGGTGATCAAATAAAATTAAACAAATACTAACTAGAACCACATATGACTGCAGGACGGACATTAGTCATGCAATCTCTGCTTAGAGACAGCAAATCTTGCATCACAGAGGGACATTTATGTAGAGCTGTTTCGTTTCCTAGGCATTTATAATTCAGATTAATCCCTTCGAAGTCCTCTCCAGCATGTTTGTCAATCGTTCGAAAGTCTGCTACACATCTCCCTCTGAGAACAAATTCGGAAACAATATTCTTCAAAATATCAAGGTTTTGTTAATTGTTGCATTTGTTTCTTATGCAGCTACAAGTGATCAGATAGAATATTAAGATTATTTTTAACAAGAATATATTAAATTATATGTATATTCATGGAATACATCACAGGAAAGGTACAAATCACAAAGAAGAGATGGGAATTTTGTGTAGTTACTCAGTATGTACTTCTATATTGACAATTCATTCATTGTTATTCTGAGCACGTTTTATCTCCTACAACCTACAACGAGATTTTTTGTCTGACAAAGAATTATATTATGCACTTAGTCTCCGGGGGAAGTATTTATAACTAGAGATCATTTTTAACCCAATTTTTTTTCATTTAAAAGGCCTTTCGATGATAGGTAAGCCTGAGTCACAACTGGTCGTAGGTGCTTCAACGGGTTGTATACGATTTTTTTCATATTATTTCTTTTATTTTAAAAAAATCTTGCGAGACACGCAAGTACATCAGTACGATTATGGATGGACGTATGCTTCCCGTATGCACGCACAGTGGTTGTTGGAAATGCACAACAATCACCACGGTTTCCTTGCGAGATCTGAAAACGTACGCTGCACTTGCACCACACTCAAGGAACCCGTAAGATAACCGCACGTTTTGAATTGCACGAATGACGTAAGGAGATCTCACTTGTCCCTTGCGTTATACCTACGTTGACTGCAAGTCGCATGTGCTCTATATCAACATATAAATTGAACTCCCAGTAAACGTACTTCACACTTATGCCATGCGTACACCAATTGCTCGTAGTGCGTGCAGTTGCCAATAAACAAGATTATCATAAAAATGATTATATAAAAAAATTCCCATAAGGATAAGAGAATCAACAGTTTTACCATTCATCAAAATCAAATCAAAGTTTCTAGTATTAAACCCCCTTCTAAAAACCAAAATCAAACAAACCAATTCAAACCAAAAGATGGAAGGCAAAGAAGACGAACGGGATAAGATGGAGCCGAATATTCCTTTAAATATTTCGGAGTAAGGAGATAAAAGGATCTTCACGCAGAACGATATTTTTAACAAAATTCTAATTAACCATCCACACACAAAACTTTAAAACATTTTCCTGTATGATGTTGTTTTGTGAGTATGGTAATTTTGTTTTGTAAAAAGAGTAATTTCTCCATTTAAAAATAAAGATTATCATCTCATATGACATATAACCAAAAAAAACTTAATAAAAATGTTTTCATAATTGTATCAAAATCACAATATCAGAAAAGAATTTGTAGATTTTGATTTTTATACAATGAATGAAGCGTAAATGGTGTCACCACCTTCATAACAACATTTGTAAAAACAAAGAAATTCGATGTGGGGTTTTTTTTATTTTCAATTGAAAGTTTCGTCAAATCCTTTTTTAAAGATATTTTTAAGTTCAACAAATAGTTAACAACATTTTAAAATCATTTATTTTAATAAAGATATTACATTGGCCCGAAAACTTATCAGTTTATACTTAATTCGCTGAAATTAGATTTTTTCACAGATTCTCTTCTAGATTTCAGAGAAGTCTTCTATATTTTATGCTCCTAGGTACGAAAGATAAATTATGTTTTCAAAACATTCCTCATTTCTGTCGACCTGTTTAGCTAATCTCATAAGGCAGCAATTACAGAATAATAGTCATCTTTTTCTGCGAATTCTTTTGATGTGTCAATACATGTATTTACTTGCTTGCAGTAGATAAATATCAGTACATATCTAGAGATAAAATATTCTTCATTTAATTGAAAACTAATAATATTCCGTGCATCTGTCGTGGGGCACAGAAAGAAGTCAGTACGTCTGAATTGCAGGTGACCTACGACGCGAATGTTATTACTGCCGATCGCAAGGCAAACGTACGTCTGTGCACGACAATCATATCACGGAAGGACGGTTCCTACAGGCATCGCACGTTGGTGTAAAAAATTGTATATACGATTACCAAAGACGTACCGTCAGCTGTGACTAAGGCTTAAGCGCAACTGCTAAGAACGTTTTCAGATCTCGCAAGGAAACCTTGGATAGTTTTGAATGTCCAGTTGCTTCATCAAACTTACGCCATGTCGTAAACCACTTGTTTGTGGTGGGTATGAGTAACTTTTACCACTCCTCAAAATGTCCCCATGCAGTAAAAAAAGCTTCTTAGAAATATCCCTTCTTTTTACTTAAAACCCAAACAAATGCAGTATCTCTTACAGAAACATTTGAAAGAATAGATGAAAAGAATAAATTTAAATATTGATTAGATTGTGAGTATTTCCTCCATTTGAAAGTATTTATTAACATATCTATTCTCTAATGACAATAACATTTCAAAATTGTTTTTATAATGACATTGAATTCAAAGTACAAGAAAAACTTTTATAAATCTAAAATTAAATAAAGCGTAAACGGTGTTACTGTTTTAAACACTGATACTAAAAACACTGAATTAACGTTTGTCAAATTGAAAGTTTCGTCTAAGCATTCCGTATATATGTGTAAGTTTGAATAACGTATTCATAAAGGGAATATTCTTATTTGATATTTTGTTAAAATAAGATGTATACACAGACTTTTTTCCTAGATGTAGAGCAATTTTCAATCAAATGAATTATTCTTTTAAAAATTCTTTATTTTTGGTGTCCGTTTTGATCTAGTCTATTCACTAGAGTAGAAATTTCACAGTCACTGACTTTCTCCTCTTTGAAAAAGATTAAAGTTCGTAAATCAAAAGTATTTTACACACCCCCCCCCCCCCCTTTGACAAATTCACATCTTTATTTAAATATCTTTTAGTATCAAATACGAAATAAATATTATGTTTGGAGATAAATCTTCATTTCATTCGGTTCGCAAGGCGAACTTACGTCCCGTATACTACATTTTTAAGTTGCAAGTACAGCTCGTATGTCATTTTTTTGGCACGTTACGAGTAACCGTCATGTCAAAATAAAATCGTACTTGACACCTATGTCAAGCCTTTAGCGCCATGAACAGCAAAATCAATCATGTCTTTGCATTTCTTGCAATATTTTTTACCAAAATCTGCCTACATGATACACGTTGAAGCACTTACGACAAGTTGTGACTAATTAGACTTGAAAAATGATAATTTTTCAACAACAAAAAACTTACGACGGTTGGCCAACTTGTTTGCAGACGACACGTGCGTTGGCTGGATACCAATTGTGGCCACACAGAGTCCGCCATTTCTGGTCATAACGAACTTCAACAGTGTAGCTTCCGTCTGCCTCTGGGTTGGTGAGACGCACAAGATCAAAGCCTGAAATAGTATTTGTAAACAAAGGACGGAATAAGTTGACCTTAGCTGTAGTTTGTGCACGTGTTATATACATTTTCTGTTCAAGAACTAAATTATATTTTCAAAAAGTTTGAGTACTTTGAAGTTCATAATACAAAACGGAGGATCAACCTGTTACCTGGGTTATTTTTTTTTAATAATATATTCATCTTAAGAGGGTTCAATGGTCGTGACCATTTTTAGATCTCCTTTAGATGGAGAACTCTGAATAAACTTTGAAATTTAAAATACATGGATGTTTTCTTTACTACGTAATAGTGTCATGCTAAACAGATCATATCCAAAACATTTACGTAGATCTGATGGTTAATTTGTTGATCATCCAGCCCCCTTTACTTGTAGTTATTATGCCTTTCAATCTTCCTTTGGAAAGAACTACATGTATAATGTACGTATGTTCATATGGTGGTCATTGATTACAATAAAACAACATTTAAATAGGATACATAAAGAAGTAATTCGGCGACCTTTTATGATCGAGTGACAGTAACAGTGTTGTGTCGCTGTGTGCGTGATAAATTAAGAACTATAGGTTAGAAGTTGCCCCCCGATACCCCCGATACAAGGGTACTAAAACAGCATGATTAAAAAAGTGTCGCGGTGGATTTTAGAATGGTTTTCCACTTTTTTTATTTCTAAAATTTCAACAAATTCCACCAAAACTAAAAAGGAATATTTCTTCCTTATTTATTTACATCTTATCACGATAAGCATGTTTATGCCAAAACAACAAGGAGTATCATGCCAGGGTATTTTTATAGAAAGAATATTTTGGATTGTCCTTATTATTACATGAAAAATGCGTTGAAATTATATAATATTATCCATATAGATTCACGTAGAGGAAATCTTCATATTTCAGACATAGAACATTAATAGAAAAGTACTGGAAGATAAGTCAATATTGACCTTAATTAACATAATCGTAGTAGTACAAATCCATCTTACAAGCCAGTGCTCGCTGCACAGTCGGAAGACCTCGGAGAGAGTGAGAGAACTGGCTAGAGCTGATCCATACCCTCCCCCCTCCCCCCCCCCTCAATGTCCATCAAAGAATATAATAAGGGACGATTTGAGGACTACAAAAGTACTGAAGTCATCCCCCCTGCACGTTAGTCTTTCTGATATTTTCATTTTTTTTATTTCAGTTTTGAGCCATTAGGTTTATCAGAATTGTATTCAAACATATGCGAGGCACGCAGACTGCGAAGCCAGAAGGCTTCAGGGAGTCTCTGCAAAGCATACATTTCTTGCTATGGAAAACAACATACAACTTTAATTTTCTTAAATAAAGAAATTCTTAAATATATGATATTGCAAATGTGATTTAAGAATTGGAATTAAAAAAAAAATTATAATTTCAGTTAAAGCAATAAATTTTTCTGAACAAAGTTGCATGATACAGAAATTTACAAAGTTTACACAACTCTCTGGTATTATTGGAACTAATTATAAAATATTGGACAAGTTTGAACACAGATGGCTTTTAGTATAATAATTCTTGATATATTTTGTTCTATACGAATTGTAAACTGGACATTAAACACAAATAGAAAAACATAATACAAAACGGAGGATCAACCTGTTACCTGGGTTATTTTTTTTAAATAATATATTCATCTTAAGAGGACCCGATGGTCGTGATCATTTTTAGATCTCCTTTAGATGGAGAACTCTGAATAAAAACATAGGGAAATACTTTGAAATTCAAAATACATGGGTGTTTTCTTTACTAATAGTGTAGAGCTAAACAGATCATATCCAAAACATTTACGTAGATCTGATGGTTAATTTGTTGATCATCCAGCCCCCTTTACTTGTAGTTATTATGCCTTTCAATCTTCCTTTGAAAAGAACTACATGTGCAATGTACGTATGTTCATATGGTGGTCATTGATTACAATTAAACAACATTTAAATAGAATACATAGAGAAATAATTCGGCGACCTTTTATGATCGAGTGACAGTAACAGTGTTGTGTCGCTGTGTGCGTGATAAATCTATCGTACCTTAAGGTCAGAAGTTGCTTTAAGATTAAGCCAATTCTTTGGAACATTTTTTACAATTTTTAATATTTGAAACTAGGTCATTTTTTATGTTTGTGGGTCGAGTTCATTAACTTTAAAATTTAAATGTTTCCCAATGCTCTTCTTCTTAAGGAGATTCATTTAGTCTAAAAACGACCGTGATCATCGAGCCCTCTTAACAGCAAAGCGTGAACTATATTTCCCTGCCCCCTTCGGACCTAAAGGATATATCCTTGCTAAAAACGTTACCCCCGATACAAGGGTAGTTAAACCGCATGATTAAAGCAATATAAGCTGCAATTTTCATGTTGAAATTTTTTATTTACGAAAATGTTATTTTCTTCAAAAATAACAGAAAAAATCATGGCTTTTAAATTTCTGTTAGCCATATTTTGTGGGAAAAGCCTTTAAGAAGCCTTAATTGGGGCAAAATTGAATTATTGTCGTCCTGTACAAAAATTGATCTCCTACATATTCCTTAGAAGAGAAATCTTTCTTTTGACAAAAATAAATGATTTGGTTTAATCTTATGTATCATAAAAGTTTTATTTACATGCAGACTTATCATGATAAAAGGTTTTTGCACCAAAATAAAATTCTAAAAAATTCAGCTCATATTACTTTTAAAAAAGTGTCGCGGTGAATTATAGAAAGGATTTTTTTTTATTTCTAAAATTTTAACAATTTCCACAAAAAACTAAAAAGGAATATTTCTTCCTTATTTATTTACATCTTATCACGATAAGCATGTTTATGCCAAAACAACGAAGAGTACCATGCCAGGGTATTTTTATAGAAAGAATATTTTGGATTTTCCTTATTATTACATGAAAAATGCATTGAAATTATATATATTATCCAAATAGAAATGAAATATAAAATTCCTACGGAATTATATACGTAAAGGAAATATTCATATTTCAGACATAAAACATTAATAGAAATGTACTGGAAGATAAGTCAAGTTTGATCTTAATTATCATAATCGTAGTAGTACAAAGCCATCTTACAAGCCAGTGCTCGCTGCACAGTCGGAAGACCTCGGAGAAAATGAGAGTACTGGGAAGAGCTGTTCCATGCCCTCCCCCTTTCCCCCCTCAATGTCCATCAAAGAATATAATAAGGGACGATTTGAGGACTACAAAAGTACTGAAGTCATCCCCCCCTGCACGTTAGTCTTTCTGATATTTTCATTTTTTTATTTCAGTTTTGAGCCATTAGGCTTATCAGAATTGTATTCAAACATATGCGAGGCACGCAAAATGCGAAGCCAGAGGGCTTCAAGGATTCTCAGCAAAGCATACATTTCTTGCTATGGAAAACAACATACAACTTTAATTTACACCATATAAACACTTATTATATTTTAACATTATGAAATTCTTAAATATATGATATTGAAAATGTGATTTAACAATATAAAAAATTGTCTAATTTCAGTTAAAGCAATAAATTTTTATGAACAAAGTTGCATAATAAAGATATTTACAAAGTTTACACAACTCTCTGGTATTATTTGAACTGATTATAAATTAACTGGACAAGTTTGAACACAGATGGCTTTTAGTATAATAATTCTTGATATATTTTGTTCTATATAAAGTGTAAACTGGACATTAAACACAAAGAGAAAAAACATCTTCAACGTCTTTCTGATTACAAAAAAAGTACATATTCTTTCATTTCTTGCAATGTTTTTGTATCTTCAACACTGCTAATTTATGAATGAGATTCTAATCTGTGCTTTGTAATTTGTAATTTATCTTCTATATTAGACGGCATACAAACACTATCTATCAAATGTGAAAAAATATAGCACATTCGTTATTTCTCATATATATATATATATATATATATATATATATATATATATATATATAAAAGGAAAAAAGCAAGAAGTTGTAATAAAAGTTAAAAATGGTTATTAAGGAAATTAAAATTATGAAAAAGAAGTTCAAATCAAGATAGAAATTTATTAGGCTTGTAAAAAAAATTGAATTGTGTCACTAATGTCTTCCCATGCAAAATATACCTAAAGCTAGGGTTATCGGGAATAATACTTCGCATTTTTACAAAAATACAACACAGCTTGTGAAATATTACGAATATTATACAGATATGTAGGGCTACCATTTGTATAGTGTCATTTCTTAGTTCATCTGCATGGTGCAATTTGCCTAGTTTCTGTTTTGTATCAAATCAGTAAAAAACAGGTAACTTACCCCACACTAGACCTAGATGGGCCAGAACGAAGCACAGACACCTCCAATGCAACATTTCTTATCTCATATGGCAGCCATCCATAAAAACTCGCCAAAAACAAATGTTTGTAACTCTACCCACAAAAAACCACGAAGCTAGTTCCTTTAAGTAAG
Source organism: Magallana gigas (assembly GCF_963853765.1). NCBI lineage: Eukaryota > Metazoa > Mollusca > Bivalvia > Ostreida > Ostreidae > Magallana > Magallana gigas. The sequence goes on along the minus strand of NC_088857.1, from coordinate 48,482,765 downwards.
ATTTGACGTGTTTCGGGATTTCCGCTAAAATTATACGTTCTTTTTTTAATACTTACATACCATATATTTATATCAATGATGTACTTATCACGGTGACTACGCCGCTCGTAATTTTCAAGTCCATATGTAACATAATTGCGGTTGGTTGGCAGTAGTGAAGTGTTGTATACATGTAGACGTAAGTGTGTGAAGTGTTTTAAATTGTCAACCTAAATCCGACCTTTACACTTCGTATTGTTGTTATGATTCAATGACTCATATTTTTTTGACCTTCTAAAAGCAGTCGTCATTATACACTCCTAATTTTAAATGTATTGTCGTCTTTGTGTGATATTTTACATTTTAGTTCTACGGAGTTGCTGAAGTGTTAAAAAGACGTACACCAGAAATACGTGTACCGAAATCTTCCTAGCATCATTGACTTTCCCACCCTACCACTTGTTTAGACTGATTTTGGAACAAATTACATTAACTCTCTCTCTCTCTCTCTCTCTCTCTCTCTCTCTCTCTCTTCTCTCTCTCTCTCTCATTTTAAAAAAAATTCAGTATAAAATAAACATACAGATGTGTCATGCCTAGTTGTGATCACTATATACACTGATTGATATACTCTAGTTTTATTTATTTTCATGCCAAAAAAACATCGTGTAACTAAAACAGTAAAGAGCTCTATATATTCTTTAATTATAGCCCGAAAGTGTGATGAAAAATGGGGGGGGGGGGGGGGGGGTGGTGACGTGAGGTAGAGATTTTACTAAAACAAGCTATTGCATAAGCGACACTTATATATCCCACCCACCGGCACTCCTAATTTTGTTTTGAATGGAAAGGCAAGGTAGCTATAGGATCTGCACGAAAATGCGCTGTCCTCTCTTTTCTCGCCATTTATTGGAAGACTGTATCAAAGTACTGAAAGTACTGATAGACGGAGGCATCATTTCGGAGGAAATTAAAACTAATGAAAATTCATATGATTTTTTTTATTTAAGGAAAAACAGCGCGCATACCGCTTGTCATATTGGAATATTCGAGAAGCGGTTTAGTATAATGGCAATTTAAGGTCGCGAGGATATTTTTCAGGTTGACATCAGAGTTAGGTAGATAATATTAAAATAATTAGTGTTGTTCTCTTATTTTAACCTTATAAGCTTGTTATATTACCACTTAAAGGTGTTTTTTCTTTACAAAAAAGGAAGGAGGAAATTATTTGGCATCACAAAACAACATGGGAAACTGTACATGTTATTAAATGCATACAACTCGAACTTGAAAAATACAATGTAAACTATTTATGTACACATTTTTTTCTTGTGTATGTTTAGTTTAAGTCGATATTATTTCCTGTGTATAGTAATTTGCAAACCCAAGGTAGAAAACGCCATATCCTAGAGGTTTCCACACCTGTTCAAGACAAAAGATAACCTCTAAATTGCAAACTACTTTGTCTAACTGTACAACATTAATGAGTGTCGTCGATCCAGATATTCTCTTATTATGATCGTTATGAGAGAGAGAGAGAGAGAGAGAGAGAGAGAGAGAGAGAGAGAGAGAGAGAGAGAGCGTTTTAGGCGTAATTTTACGTACATTCATTTGAAATATACTAATATTATATATTCATAAAATAAGTAGTAAGGAGAAGAGAAGTATGCCTAACATTAAAGTATTCTACACTGTTTGAGATGTTTGATTTCAAGTAGAGAGAAAGGAGGCATGCCTTACAATGAAGTTTAGGTATTCTACACTGTTTGTGATGTTTGATTTCTAGCAAAGAGAAAAAAGTATGTATAACAATAAAGTATATGTATTCTACACTGTTTGTGATGTAAATAAAGAGAAAGGGGGCAAACTGAACAATGAAGTATCATACACTGTTTGTGGATTGATATACTGTGTTTGTGAAGTTTAATTCGTATACTTCTTTTTTGTCAACAGAACTAAAACTCTCTCTCTCTCTCTCTCTCTCTCTCTCTCTCTCTCTCTCTCTCTCTCTCTATATATATATATATATATATATATATATCGTTCGTTAAGACTATGGACACAATAAACACATGTACTTTATTTTGCTATTTATTTTGAATTTGCAGAGAACTCAAGTTCAGTTACATGGTACCAGTTTTAATGATTTATATTATGGCTATTGTTTGCATCTTATAAAAGATTTTTTGTCAATTTAATCTATTTTTTCACGCGCGACACTCTTATCAGCTTGTAAAATACACTGACTTCCCTAATCACTTGCGGGGGGGGGGGGGGGGGGGGGGCTGTAAAGAGAGATACGTCTCTTCGGGAAATTAACTGATAATATGCGAACGATATACGACCGAGACAAAGAAGCACACCATGTTTATTCATCGAATCTCATACATGTAATTATTCATTATTTCGTCCACTGCTAGATGGTGCTTAAGGAATCCTCATTATTTGAAGTCACGGGCAAGACAATCACAATATAAGGAGGCTGTTAAAAAAAAGGAATCGCATTTTCAAATTATTACGAAAATACTTGTTGATAAAATTTTATATTTATATCTTATTTGTAAGGCATCATTATGAAGCAATACTCAGGAAATTTGAAACCAATTCGCAAAACCATAACTTCCGAAAACAAGGTCTATAAAAGAAAGGGGCAGAATGGCTGAAAACCGCGATAAAATCTACCCCCTCCCCGCCCCCTCCCTACCCCCCTCCCCACCCCCTCCGGTTTCACCTGTAGAAGACTAAATTACTGTCAAGACGTGAATTTTGGGGGCTTTTACATAAAAAAGGATGTAATTCTTATGGCTCAAGAGGGAAAAAACATGACTTTAACCAAATCAGTCACTGCTGAGCATAGGGACCCACTTTAAGAAGGACTTATATTGTTTGTCTTTGTGGTGTAACAGCTTTATCATGAACCGGAAACTAGTTCTTTCCGTCCTCAAGTTTCAATCTTTTATAAAGAAAATGAGATTGTACTAATATAAATGTGTATCTGCATTGAAGAGTTTACATTTGAAAATACTTAAAGCTTTCAGCTTTCAGCAGAAGTGAATTGTAATTTTAATGTTCTTCATTAAATGTTTTCTATTTAACGTGATCTAGATAGGGAGTGGGTGATAGGCCAACACCCCAACACCCCCCCCCCCCAACACACACACACACACACCTCCCGAAAAGTTAAAACTTATTTAATTTACATATTATAGTTATTAACAATAGGCATTGGAATCCCTATCTCAAGCAGAATTATCCCTCTGACCTCCCTGGAAAAATGGATCAGCGCGTACGTGTCAAACAATAAAATCCAAGTAGGGTTGGATGGACGTGGCCATTTGAGGCTATATCGTACCTTCTTGTGAATTAAATAGGGAACTGCTCACAATTGAAATAGAACCATTTTAACAAGACCTTGGACTTTCAGCAGGACGTATCTATCTATTTCTTACGTCAAAAGAAGTTAAAATGACGCTGGTTTTAAGTGAAATATACACCGATTGCGTAGTCATAGCTCAAAAGCCAGACAAATCTTGTTGATTTCAAAGAGCCAAAGCTGGGTGGTCTACAATGAAATAGACAGGCCTACGTCACAATGCTGTTTGACACTAACTACCCAAAGTCCAAGCTCTTGTTAAAATGGTTCTACTATATGCCAAATGTTAAGATAGATCTGATGGTGAATTTGTTGATCGCCCACCCTCCTTAAAAATCGAATAAATGTATGTACATTTATTGATTGGGCGAATAAAGTGTCTACATTTGTTACATTTTATAATTTCTTTGGTTGAAACTATGTGACTACTTTTAATACTTTTAAATCTCTTTGGTTGAAACAAGATAAAAACAAATTCATTATGGTAGAGTTTGTATTTTACAAAATATTTTCATGATTTTTTCACCCAGAATATTAGGTTTCTACTACAATTGTCTATTTTGCAATGCGATTAGCTTGTTAATTAACTTTTTATATACACATTCTGATGTTTATTTCAAACTACATGTGTATAATTATGGCTAACATTATTTAAAACTACGTGACTTACACAAATATATATTTGTGCTAGCCTACAAATTACATGTAATATGTTTTGATTCATTTTCCAACCCTTAAGATGATTGCACTCACTTCATAACATCCTTAGGATACTTATTTTCGCAGATTTTGCAATACAGGGCTAACCCTTAAGCGCTCTTGAACATCTGTTTTATCTTGAGTGTCTAAGGGAGAGCACTTCAGTCATTCATCGTTGACACATAAGTGTTGTCTTCTGGTAGAAACAAGCTCCTCAATTTTTAAATAGGTCACCAAAGGGAAGGATACTACTCAGATCACTTTGATGAGGGTAACCCTTAAATATTATGGACTATGGCCTAACCCTATATTTCTTATTTAGAAATTATCGAGACTCGATGCCGTGAAGAATTCTATAAATCTTTATCTACATGTATGAACACAAAATAAATATTCATGACACTAAAAGACAATGATAACTGATTAAAATTAAATATAGTTATGGGACACAACGCGGATGATACTTGACGCGTCCAACAAAGCCGGAGTCCCACTTCAGCCCGACGACGTTATCGTTTCTCACAGGGTCGGTCGTCCCCATAACCGATCAACTACGAGACAAATAATAGCAAGGCTAAAAGTGTAGACGTCTGTCAAGTTCCGACTAGTGAAAAACTCCAAAAAAATCAAGGAGAATTCTGACACTAGAAACATTACGTTCAATGAGGATCTCACCAAATACAGAGATCGGCTGGTGTTTCTTGGTAGAAAACTGTGTCGCGCAAACCAACTCAAGAAAGTTTGGTCGACAAATGGAAAGATCTTTGCGAACGAACACATGCTATCCGTCAAGAATCTGACCTCGTTCGATTTGGGCATGTCATGCAGTCCCCTGACTGACAGTGTTGTCCAGTGCGTGTGTTTCTTAGTGTTGTCTGTTGACATATATTAACATAGTATTTATGGTATAAAACGAATAATTCATGAATTACATAAACCAAAAATGAATTCACCCTATTACACTATGCTCACACCTCAGCTCTCCATAGCGTTTATTATGTATGTCGCTTTGTTCTGTATAGTCTTTTTTTTTTCTTTGTTTCATACACATTTTTAATGGATGAACTATCAACTTGCACCCAAGTTGTTCAGCCTGTTCTGTACATATTTCTTTTGTCATGTTTGTAAAACACCATCAGTTTGTTTTTTCTGAGTATTATTTTGTTTTTTGTATTCTCTTTTCTTATTAATCATTGTACAATTAATACGCAATTGTCACCTTTTAGTAATATGCTCATTTTTCAATTATGTATCGCTTTTTGACTGGTTTATATTATCACACCCCCCCCCCCCAATTTTTCACCCGATTGCGGTAACTCTTGTAAACAATCCATTATGACTGATTTTATGTACGACAATGGATAACACACTAGAACAATACCGAGCCGCAATCGGTAGTTATTATTTCTCAAATGGTTGTGTTATTAAACAAGTTGTTTTTCATTGTTCTATTTTTGAACACATATTTATTTTGCCAATGTAAAAGCATTTAAAGCATTCGCATACTGTTTATCGTATGTCAACAGCTTTTCATTTTATTTGAACTTTTATTACCAATTTTCCATGTTTCTTTTACTACTTTGCGGTGATATTGAGGTCAACCCGGGACCTATTATGGCCAATGTCCTTGACAATTTACATCTGAACATTCGCAGTATTAGAAACAAGGTAGCTCATCTTAATACATTAGTTCATGACTTTGATATACTTTGTTTTACGGAAACACATCTCGATTGTACTGTTACTAATGAAAGCTTGATGTTAGATGGTTTTAAAACTATTTATCGTAAGGACAGAAATTGTTTTGGGGGAGGGGTATTGATATATTTATCAGCTTTATTACGAGCAATAAGGGTCCTGAATTCGAAACAACACGTAATGAAAGCATATGGATAGACATTGAAAGCCATACCTGTAGTTATTTTCTCTGTTGTGTTTATCAACCCCCAAATTCCGATAGAAATTTTTGGACCAGTCTTTCTTGGAGCATTGAAAAAGGTCGGAGAAATCACAGACAATATCATTATAATAGGCGATCTTAATGTTGACTTGTTAAGTATTCCACAATCACATGCATGTAATCCACGATAGTATATCCAACGGAAACCTTGTTAACAATATCAATGAACCCACCCGTGTCAAAAACACTTCGAGCACACTCATTGACCTAGTTTTGTCAACACCGGCTGTAAAGGTACACGAGTCCGGCGTACTTAAAGCTGACATGAATTCATAAAAGCATTTGGTCGCCATATTAGTTTCGATCGCTCCTCTACTGCCACTGGGGTAGTAGTATATATACCGGTTGAGAAAGTTACGGTCGGTTGCTTTCCTATCGAGGCATTCACGTTGCACGGACTTCTAAATGCATGAACAACACATTGTAGTAAAATGTAGTAATAAAGAATAAAAAAAACAACAATAATTGAAATACAAGATATATTTATTCTTTGAAAGGATGTCTAAGGTATCCGTATTACTTTGCACAGACAGTGCTGCCTTACTTCGCATGCACATCGAACACGTGTGTCGTTCATACAGAGTGCATAACGTCTGCATCTTCTTGAAAACCCCGGCGACACTACATCCAACACAGTAGCTAAATGATAGTAAATCCAAGAAAGTAACAACGTTTCCATCCGTTCCTACAAAAACTCCCCGTTTATAAAATCCATGCGATAATTGACATTGCTCGATCTGTCACAGTGTGTGGTTTGCGCATGTGCTATGTTATAACATACACAAGAAAACGGTCTACAATAATCGAGGAATTTTTGAAGTATCTGCGCCTGGATTTCAGTCTGTCTTGTTTCGTCGTTTATTAGATATATCTTGCCAGTTAAGTGGTTGTCATAATATTTTTGTTCAAAACGCGTTTTTACAAGTCTTTTCGTCCAAGGTAATGTGTTCGGGTGTATGAAATTCCTGAATGCAGTTAAGCATGACGATGGCTCTCGGCCTTATATAGGGGGTGTAGCGATGAGCAGAACAATAAAAATCGACAACTAATATGGCGTTAGTCGGAGATAAAAGGGAAATAATGCGTATTTATGAATTCATGTCAGCTTTAACACAGACTCGTCCGTTAGCGACCACAAGGCTATTTACATTTCCCTTTTCATCGATATTGAACTTAACCGTGCATACGAGCGTAATATTTGGGTATATAAAGACGCAGATTTTGAAAAATTAAATTCTTTTATCTACAACTGCGATTGGGATATTATAATTAATAGCGCTCCAAATACTGATGGGGCAGTTGCACAATTTACTTCAACATTTATGTCATATATTCGTGAATGTGTACCCGAAAAAACTATAACTATACGTCCTCGTGATAAACCGTGGTACGACTCGGTGCTTCGTAAAACTATGAGGATTAGGGATCGCTTACGCAAAAAAGTTTTAAGAACCAATAATGATGCCGACTGGACAAAATTTCGACACGTCCGCAATAAAGTAAACAATATGAAGAAATACGCTATAGCTAATCATTACGATAATATCGAATCTGCATTGCACGACAGTAGTAAGAATGGTAAAATATTTTGGAAATTGATGAAAGATTTATTCCATGTTAAAGCAACAACTGAAATACCCCATTGCAATTTCTTGAAAATGGACGGTCTAAATTAGCTTTCTCTGATATTGATGAAATAGAAACTTTGAATAAATATTTTTCATCAATTTCAAATATTGAATCTGCGAATCGCACATTACCCAGTTTATACAATATGTGTTATAAAAATATTTCAGACATTCACATAGAAGTTCAAGAAGTTTTTGACATTATATCAATCTTGGTTGTTAATAAGGCCCTGATAATATAAGCCATAGAATGTTGAAACATACAAAATTTTCCATTTCAAAACCTTTATGTATGCTTTTTAACAAATCACTTTTAGAAAATTCATTTCCAAATGATTGGAAAATAGTCCATGCATTGCCGCTCTTTAAAAATGATGATCCATCTGTTGCAAGTAACTACAGACCGGTTTCCCTGCTAAGCTGTGTCAGCAAAATTATGGAAAGAATAATTTTTAAACATGTTTACAATTTTTTTCATGAAAATAATTTATTCTTTAAATACCAGGCAGGTTTTTTGCCTGACCATTCCAAGGTATTTCAACTATTAGAGACATATCATAGCATTGTCAAAAGTATAGAAGATGGGAAAATGTGTTGTATGATTTTTTGTGATTTGTCGAAAGCTTTTGACAGGAGGTGGCATGAAGCTTTAATTTTTAAACTTCAAACGTACGGTATAAGTGGACATCTTTTACAATGGTTTAACAATTATTTAAGCAATAGAACACAAAGAGTCATGTACAAAAACAAGTTGTCATCAAGCTTATGTATTTATGCTGGTGTTCCTCAAGGGTCAGTATTAGGACCACTGTTGTTTCTTATTTACATTAATGATGTAGCAACGAATATGTTATCATTCTGTAGACTTTATGCTGATGATAATTCATTACAGCATTGTGATTGATATACTAAAAACATTAAAATTGTATTGAACAATGATCTGAAAATTCTCAGCGACTGGTCTGACAAGTGGTTATTGAAATTTAATCCGTCCAAAACAAAAGCTGGGGTTTTTTTCACAAAGAAACATGTAGAAGAATTTCCAAGGTTATTTTTTCAAGGGTGTCAACTGGGCTATGTTTCAACCCACCGACATCTTGGATTACTTTTTTCTAACGACTTAAGTTGGTCTCAATATATTAATAATATTGTAAATAGTGCATATAAAAAATTAGGACTTTTAAAAAAGCTTAAGTTTACTCTAGGTAGAACAAATTTATCAAAAATGTATATCATATTTATTAGACCAGTTCTTGAACACGCTTCTGTAGTATGGGACGGTTGTAATATGTTTGACATGGAGAGATTAGAAAAAGTTCAATTAAGCGCTGCAAGGATTGTTACTGGTTTACCCATTTTAGCATCTACAGAATCTCTCTACACAGGAAATGGCTGGGAACCTCTTGTCAGTCGACGTAATTAGGCTAAAATAATAACTATGTTTAAAATTCATACAAATCAAGTACCTGAGTACTTGAGTAACATTATTCCTCCTGTAACCATAAATGTGTCAAAATATCACACAAGAAATAGTGAAAATTATACTGTTCTAATCAGCAGATTAGAACTTTATAAAAAATTATTTGTACCCGACACTATTTGGAAATGGAATTCTCTCAATTTAGAAGTTAGGGAAGCAACGTCTCTCAACATATTCAAGAAAAATATTACTGAAAGTATTCCTCAACCTCCGAAATATTTTTCATTCGGTAAACGCACTATCAATATTTTGCATACCAAATTGAGACACAGTTGTATTTTTGAATTATGATCTGTACAGAAGAAACATTATTGAATCACCGAATTGTATTTGTGGTCAAAAGGAGGATGTTTATCATTTTTTCTTTGTGTGCAAGAATTATGTAAATGCTAGAAACAATTTATTTGAACTATTTTTTAAAAGCCTTGAAGAAACAATCTTAATTAATTCACATTTGCTTCTTTGGGGTAGTGACAATCTGTCTTATAATACAAACTGCAGCAGCAGTTCAAAATTTTATCAAAAAGTCTGGAAGATTTAATAACTAATTTTTCTTGTTTATGCTATTTTATACTGTATGTTAACACTATTTATTATATATTTGCAAATACTTTGTAAATGCATATTTATGAATATTACTATTATATAGCTATAAGTAACATGTAACAAAAATGATAATTGTGTATATTGTATGTATAACCATTAGGAGAGGAACACGTAATTAAGTTGTAAGAACTTGTTTCCAATCCTCTTGTGTGATTACACAATAAAATATGGTCAAATCAAATCAATATAGTTACTGAACTATACGTGTATGTTTGGGGGCTTAAAGCGGCCCTATTGCCCCAGGTCTAATTGTTAACTGGCATATTCTTGTTTTAGGCAAACTCTAAAACCTGGCCTGGCCTCATTGGCCTGACCTGGCCTCAAAGTTGGCCTGGCCTCAGTTTTGGCCTCAAAATTGGCTTGCCCCCAAAATTTTGGCCTGGCCTCAAATTTTGGCCTGGTCTCTTATTTGGCCTCTTCAAAAAAATTTGGCCGCAAATTTAAAAAAAAGAATTCTAAATTTCTTAGATTTAGATTGAATATTTATTGATTTCTTTAAGAAATTGAAAATTCAATGCTGTTTTTTTATGTATAAGGAATTACCATATGGAAAAATATTACACATTACAAGTGACAGACTGTTCAAGTTTAATTATTATAATCTATGCATAAACACACAAAAAATACATATGACATGCATATAAACCACTGCTCTTACTATTGTCAAGCAATACATGTACATGTACCAAAGCAAATAACTTTAAAACTAAGAGCAGCCACCCCCCCCCCTCCCCCATTTAAAAGTCAAGACTGACCTGACCGATATCTAAAACATTTGTAAACTGGTACATAGCATCAAATTTTTATCACTGAGTAATAATGCACTTTAAAATTTGCAGTTTGTTTACATTACCTGTCAACACCGATCAAGCCCAAATTTCTCTTCCCAGCAGAACCTTTTCTGTCGCTAATCTGCTACATTGGGGTCAGATTCATTGCCTACCCTGTCATTCAACATTTCACACGGTCTTATTTAATTAATGGCATTTGTGAATGACTGCAGCATTGCATCCTCCGATAACGGCATACTCTAAATCCTGGCCCGGCTCGGCCCCATTGGCCTGGCCTAGCCTCAAAGTTGGCCTGGCCTCATTTTTGGCCTCAAAATTGGCTTGCCCCCAAAATTTTGGCCTGGCCTCAAATTTTGGCCTGGTCTCTTATTTGGCCTCTTCAAAAAATGTTGGCCTCAAATTTTAAAATTTCTTTTTTTTCTCATTTTCTTAGATTTAGATTGAATTTTTATTGATTTCTTTCAGAAATTGAATATTCTTAAGGAATAATCATATAAAAAAATAAATATGACAAGATGACAGATTTTTCAAGTTGAATTACTTTAATCCATGTCTAAACACACAAAAAATACCTATGACATGCATGTACAGCACTGCTCTTACTATAAGAAATAGATTTTCCCAATACTAAAGAGATTAAGTTGCCACTCCCATCTCCCATTTAAAATTTAAACATCATTTTAAGAGACTGACCTGACTGATATCCAAAACATTTGTAAACTGGTACATAGCATTAAATTGTTATCACTGTGTAATGCACTTTAAAATTTGCTGTTTGTTTACATTACCTGTCAACACCAATCAAGCCCAAATTTCCCTCCCCAGCAGAAATTCAATATCAACCTTTTCTGTCCCTAATCTGCTACATTGGTGTCAGATTCATTGCCTATCCTGCCGTTTAAAATTTCACGTCTAATTTAATTAATGGCATTTGTGAACGACTGTAACATTGCATCCTTCGATAGCTTGACTCAGTGATGTTCATTAATCATCACCTCCTGATTATAGAGTAGAGTTTCATGTATGTGTTGCTATTTTTAGGAAATAATTGTTCTCCTATGGGGAATTGTCATCATCAGAATTTGAACAAAGCAGAACATTTTGTAATTTTTTATGTTGGTTAGAATAAACAAATATTGGCCTCTTCCATTACTTTTTTCTCAAACAAGTCGTTGGTAAAAGAAGAGTTGCATAGATATTGTCCAATCCTGAGAGCGGTTTGATCTAAATACATTGCATAATAATACCATGGTTATACTATGGCAGGGCAAAATCACATTCTTAAGTTCTTAAGAATTTAAATCAGACTGAATAAAAATCTGTTAGAATTGATTACTCAACATACTTGAAGTCATAGATATACATTGTTAATACTATATTTTCAATTGTAACTATTTTTTTTGCTACATTATCACTTTGAGACACTATAGCCACCAAAAGGGATGTTTTAATGTGCATTGAAAATAAATCAATAAAACATTAATAAAAACGTCAAATATGTAAAGAAAATATAAAAATTAATTTGAGGCCAAAAATTTTTATAGAGGCCAAATTTGAGGCCAGGCCAAAATTTGGAGCCAGGCCAATTTTGAGGCCAGTCCAGGCCAATGGGACCTAGCCAGGCCAGGCCAGGTTTTAGAGTATGCCTCCGATAACTTGACTCAGTGACGATCACCTTCTGATTAGAGTTAGCAGAGTTTCATGCATGTGTTGTTTGTATATTCAGGAAACAATTTTTTGCCGATGGGAAATTGTCATTATTAGAAATTGAACAAAGCGTCACATTAAGTGACATTTGATTTTGGTTAGAATACCTTTCCCATTATTTTTCCTCAAACAAGTCGTTGATAAAAGAAGAGTTACATTGATATTGTCCGATCCTGAGAGCAGTTTGGTCTAAGTACATTGCAAAAACATGCATTGTTATACAATGGCAGGGCAAAATCACATTCTTAAGTCCTAAAAAAATTAAAACAGACTGAATAAAAATCTAATAGAATGGATTACATGTACTCGACATACCTGTAGTCATAAATATACATTGATAGTACTATACATTTGTATTTTCAATTGAAACTTTTATTTTTAATAGACCATCACTATAAGACAATAAAGCCTCCAAGTGGGATGTTTAATGTGCATTGAAAATAAAGCAATAAAAACTCAATAAAATCATCGAATATTTGAAGAAAATATAAAAACAAATTTGAGGCCAAAAACTTTTGCAGAGGCCAAATTTGAGGCCAAACCAATTTTTGAGGCCAGTGCAAAATTTGGGGCCAAGCCAATTTTGAGACCAGGCAAGCTTTGAGGCCAGGCCAAACAATGCCAAAGGGGCCAGGCCAGGTTTTAGAGTATGCCGTAGTTTTACGGGGTTGGCGAACGTTCCGTCAAACCAAATCCTATACTACGGAGAGCTACGGTTCTGCAACATCTGCCGATTCGTATCTCATCATCATGATGTAGGCTACGGAATCAGCCGAGGTTTGTCGAATGGGTTCAACAGCGCTAATTAAGTATCTGGCCATCATTCCGCAACAAGATTACAAGCGTTGAGACGTTTGTGTTTATATGCTACATGTATTGACAACACTAAAAGAACAAAAAAGAACTTTAAAATGATATTACTAACGAATTTTTAAAAGTTATGAATATTAGAAATTATTCCGGAAAAGATGTATCAAATTTGGTTTTAACGTTTAATTCCACGATGTTTACTTCCTCTGCGATGTTGGAGGGAAAACTAAAAAGTAAAATGTTATTACGAAAATAAAAAAACCGTTTATTTATTGAATAAAGCTTGAAGGAATACTATTTACCCATAATCAGTATGTCAAGAAGGTAAGGTTCCGACTTAAAAGAAACATTGAACTATTTAACCGAGATCGACAAAACCCAACAATCATTAATCAGTGTTATACCCAAATGATCATAATGAGAGAGAGGGAGAGGGTGGATGTTTGATTATTTTTAAGTTAATGTGTAAATCTAAATGAATGTGAAAGTTTGAATCATTTTGTTTTTCTTTTTAGGAGCAAAAAAAGGGTTGATTACTCTCAATTCGGAATCCAGGATGAAGATGATGGTATTAAACTTCTAAAGCTATCAATTTTTTATTCTTAATCATTAGTCCTATACATCCATCAGCAGACAGTTTTTTATGTCTGATGACAGTTGGTCTGCATTATGAATTTGGGTTTACCCCAATTTCAGCCAGCAGACAGCCAGACACAGCTGATGACTGAAAATTGATTTAGGATCAACTGTCAGCTGATTTTGTTCCTTGACTGATGGATGACTGACTGACTGTACAGATTACTTTAAGCATCTACTGTCTATCGCTTAATAATTGGGCAATGATCCCCCTACTAATAAGTAATCAAACTTTTTAAAGTTATCCAAGGGATTAATGTGACTGCTCTGCAACATCCAATACCGGTGTTATGAGATAATTTTTTTTCAGCCGAGAATACGAACTTTAGCTAACAAAATTAAGATATCAGGTTTCCGATTAAAAAGAAAACAACAAGCACGATTCCCTTATTTCAAAATAATGAAAATCAATTTGCAAGAGTATACAATATTTCATATCAAACTAGGAGTGTAACTTTATGTTGTCATAATGTATATTGCACCAATTATAGATTACTGAAACTTCTGTATCTTTTTTATAAGTACATATATATATTTGTTATATTCAGTAGTATATTCTCACTATATAACTCTATATAGACAAATAGTCAATAACTGTAATATTAGCTCGTCCGAAAAATATTGACCGGTCAATATTTTTTTGATATTGACCGGCTAGGAATAATATCTAGAGAACATTCCCTCTATTTCAAATAATAGCCTCTGATTTGTTGATTCGTAAACGATGACGTAAATAACTCTTTGCGACTCCAAAACAAGGTGACGTCATAATAGACAGTCAGTCAAGGCAAGTAAACAACGGACGCGCAATGCGACGGTTTGCTATCATAACGGATACAAGGATTTGCGAATTACTGTGAAGTAAAATCGGGTAGAACATCTGTATTTTCATTCTTCCGGTCGGCGGAATATCAACAGTGACCATTTGATGCTGAGGATATTTTGGAAATGAACCTTGCACAAATTTAAATTCGTGAATTCTTTGTTGAGCTGAGAAAATTACGGCGATCTGTTTTCAATTACTTTCTTAAATTTTGGTTTGTTTCTTCATATAACAAAACAAATGTTGACTGTGTTTTCGGGCAACATTGATTATATTAGCCCCCTTGGGACAAAAATATTGCCCTCCGCTTCGCGTCGGGCAATATTTCGTCCCTCGGGGGCTAATATAATCAATGTTGCCCTCAACCCCAGTCAATATTTGTATAATACTCAGTGAATTAGCAAACCTAAATAGTTGTAAGAAAATATCAAGTATGATTTATCAAATGGTTTGTTTGATTTGAGAAATTGTTGTCATTATTTAGGTTTGAACTTGGCTCTTTACCAGTATGCATTTAATTCAATAAGAAATTATATTTTATTATATTTTGTCAAGGATTGGACTTTAATGAAAAGAATATACATGTATATTTATACTGAATATTTTGTTATGCATTTACAAATATGCTGTAGACTTATTACATCTGTTTCTTCTAATTACAAGATGACTTTGCTGAGTTCACACCACCTGCCTCCAAAAGGATTAAAACTTCTACCTCAAAAACTGAAGCAAAGTCCAAAGAACCAAAAACAAACAAATCCAAGGAAGGGAGAGCCGACCGTAAATCCTTGAATCGGTTTGTTGTAATTGTAATTATTTAATCGCATTGAAAATGTGTGTTATGTTATACAAGCCTTACTTTAATGCTAAACCCTGAGTAAATAGCATTAGTTATGCAGGAAACTCTTTTTGTATCAGCTAATACATCATGCGGGAATGAACTATACTCTGTGTGCTATATGCATGTATTTTTTAAAATTTGAAGATTCATATTTTCACAGCTCTGCACCTACTGATGAGGCCTTTGAGAGCGAATTGCAGTTAGCTTTAGAGATGTCTCGTAGTGAATCACAGGAAGTGAAGGAAGAAATCCCTCTAGTGGAGAGTAATAAAGAAAATCAACAACAGGTAGAGGTGGAGGGTGGAAAAGCAGAGGAAAATCCAGATGTTTCATCTAATATTCTTAATAAAACAGATATGACATCAGATGGTCCATCCATTATTTGTGATATAAACAGTAAAAGAGAAAGTAATTTTAAACCAGGTAAGAAAATATTGCATCATTAACACATGTGTATTGTTCTTATTCATTGCAATGTATTTTATGAAGTTTTAACTCCTTTTGGTTAATAGCAACTGTGATGAATAAAAGTGATGATGAAATTGAGGTCTTGGCAACAGATGTAATTGAGGATGCTAAACCCAGAAGATCATCAGCAACAAAGAAAGTAAAGAAGCAAGAAGGTGTGTGTATGCCAGAGAGAGAGAGAGAGATCCAAGATTGTATATCAATTTAGATACATGTATACACACGTAGCATGATATTCCATAGGTCCTCTGCATTTGTTGTTTAGTTTTTACCTTATTAAAAATATTAAACATTTTATTCAATGTATTGAATCTCAAGTTATAGCAGAAGTTGTTGATATATATAAGATCAACCAGGAAATCAGACAATTCTACATTTTTCACATACAAATATGTTGAACATTTCTATCATCTATAACACACCTCTAATAGAGTTGATTATCAAAGCATATATGAAAACTGTATTGTAACATATAAATGTGACAGTGATATCAGATTACATGTTCATAATGGTTTCATTCCATTATCCTTTCTTGTAAGAGATTTCTCTTTTGCAGAAAGTGATTTTGAAGATGACATGGAAGACGTTTCCAGCTATGATGAAGAAGAAGATGATGATGATGATGACAGTTATGATGGAGAAGATAGTGATTTTGACGACTGCAAGAAGAAAACTAAATCTAAAGCAAAAAAGCCAGTCAAATCAACAACGGCAACAAAATCTAAAGCAGCAACAGAGAAAGCAACAAAGCCAGCAACAAAGCTAGCATCTTCTAAACCAGCCTCTAAATCAAGTGGTACTTGCCTTTAATGTTTCCTTTTAGTGCACATGTACATGTATGCCTATATAAAGGGGAAAAAAAATCAAAAATACTAATCAAAGCATACCACTACATGAAAAATAAAATTGAACCTTTACAAATTTTGAATTTTGCATGTGTCTCTTAAAGAAATACATGTAATTGATTTAAAAATCTGAAGCTTAAAAAATAAATGTGGAGACTGGAGACCAAATACAAATTATGGATGTTAAGCAATGATTTTTTTGTTTTCTAAAGGAAAAATCTGGTTATTGAAAAGGTGAAAATGGTGGGCAGTTGCAATAAGGGTACCCCTATTGTACTGATAAATCTTCCTACGGTTTAAAGATAGGAAGTTGTTGATATGCAAATCAATAGTACATTAATTAGAGATGTGCATATTACTTGGTTTTTTATTTGTTATTTGTTATTTTTATTTCTAGCTGTCATTTTTTCATGTAATCTTGCAAATAGTTACAGATAACTCCTCTTACAATTTTCAAGATAAGAAGTTGTTGTTTTGAAGATCAGTTGATCATATATATCAGAGATATGCAAATTACTTTGATTTTTATTTATCTATGATAAAAAAGCTGTTAAACTTAGTCATTTTCTTACAAAATCTTGCAAATTGGGTA
This sequence comes from Magallana gigas, assembly GCF_963853765.1. Lineage (NCBI taxonomy): Eukaryota > Metazoa > Mollusca > Bivalvia > Ostreida > Ostreidae > Magallana > Magallana gigas. The sequence continues at coordinate 48,465,527 of NC_088857.1, read as the reverse complement.
TCCCTATTGGACGGATAACTCCTCCAACAGTTTTTAAGATAGAAAGTTACTACTTTTAAAATTAATTGAAAATGTATCAGAGATGTGCATATTTAATACTTGGATTTTGATTTTTGACAATTTATAAAAAAAAAAAAATACTAGTTAATGAAATTGCAAAATATTGTATGTACATGTATATCCAATTTTTCTTGATAGGTAGTGTTTATCTATTCAGGGTTGACAAAAGGATTATGATACTGTTCACACAAAAGAAAACTCTGTCAAAAGAAAATTCAGTTTGCTGTCATATTGACAGCTTTTCTTTTGTTTTTAGTGAAAGGGTTATTACCATTAGTCTAAAGATAACTTGTATAAATTAATAGTGCAATCTTTTTCTTTCTTTTTTTAAAAGCATTGTATGTACGGTGTATATACCGGTACATGTGTGGTTAGTCAACTAATGAATCTTAAGTTGTTAACATTTTAAAGCAGAGTTCATGCTCATAATATGACTTTATTTTGTATCAACATCAACTTTTAGTTGTTATAGAAAATGTATCAATACACTGTATTTTGTTTGCAGCAAGTAAATCTAGTGTGAAACCTGTAGGTGCTAAAACTCCCAGTGCAGCAAAACCTCTGGCTCCTCGCCCCAGCCCTGTGAGGAGGCCGGCCCTGAGCAGCCCCTCAACACGATGGAACCCCCCAGGTAAGCCACCCAACTTGTCTTGTAATTTAGGTCAAAATTTAGTATTTAATTTTAGAGTCTCTGCAATATCTATCATGAAATGATTGCTTTATATTCTTCATATTTTATTAAAATGGCAACATGAATCCTTTAGTGGGGTTTGATAATATATTTTTTGAATAAGGTGTATCTAAGCTCAATTTTATAGTTTTAAGGAAATCTGTATGAAATTTGCAAATTGAATAAAACTGTAGGTTCCTTTGTTTTACTCAATCTTGACTGTATTATTAGATATATACATAGTCATATCTTTATCTGTGAGAAGTTTTTGTGTATTCATTGAATGACTAATAAAACCACGATTTTTTAATAAAAGTCTTACTTATTCTGTTAAAATGCTTTTGATTGTATACTTTTGAAAGCCAAAAAAGACACAAGTTCATGCTCTTTTTTACATTTACTACATTTCAGGTCCTGCTAAGCAGAAGAATAGTGACGCGACCTCAATTCAGTCTCCAACGTCAGGATTACGGCTCGGTTTGTCTCGCAATATGAAACTTAAACCGCTCCACCCAAATCTTAAGGTTCAGCACTGACAGTCATGTTTCAGTATGATTTCCAGTCAGGCATCAAATGAGCATGAATAAACAAATAACAGCAATTGATCCAAGAACTTGTATTAACATACATGTAACAAATTATTGTAATGCTCAGCTGTAGTAAATGCACACTTCAAATAAATGCACAGGTTTTTGAAAGGTGTGATTTCCTGAACTGTCTGAAGAGTTCAAAGATTAGGATCTAAGAGGAAAATTTAAATTTCCTTTAAATACATGTACTTGTAATTTGTACTACAGCAGTGCAAAATATCACTATCTCACATGTTAGCGACATGGACTTTACATTTTTCATGTAAATGAACTAATTATATCTTGGCTTGGTAATAAATACTTGCAGCTATCCAAAAATGTCTCATCTACAATTATCTAATGATGAACATGTATGCTGTGTGTGTTGATTGAATAGTCTTTTTACCAATTTAAGTCTGAAAGTTATAGAAACCTTCAAATCGAGAGAAATGTAGAAACTATTGAATAACTTGCATGTATAGATTTATTCTATAATTGGGCCAGATTAAGTTTTGGGGAAAATTCAGCATTTAATTTCTTTTTTCAAAGTTTAATGTGAAAAGGTTCACTGAAGTATTATTAAGTACCTATGTTTTATTCAAATACATTACTTTAACCTTATTTACTTCAGTTTTTAAATTACATGTATATGTTTATGTTTTAAATTAATTTTATTAAAATAGCATAAATTACTCAACATGTGTTACTGTTTTTAATGTTAAAAGGATGTACTTTTGATAACATACACCTGCATGTGTTTTATGCTTAAAGGGGCATGGTCATGATTTTGGTCAAATTATATTTTTCTTGTTTACAATGTTTTATAGAAATGCATTTCAAATGATCAACCAAAATTTGAGTGTCAGTTATAGAGTTATAATCAAGATACAAAGCTCACAATTCTTTGGTACCGGGTATGTACCCCGGTACACAATGCTCGTGCCATGTTTTTATTGACATTTGTTCAATATATACATGCATTATTTTTTTTTTCAAGCTGATTTTTCTATCTGCCAATTCATTTTGAACATAAATAATGTTTGTCACATTTATTTTTGGTTTTAACCTGGAAATTCTTTTTCATCATTCAATATGTAAATAAACACATGATCTGTGCTTTGTATACATAATGAAAGCCTTGTGAGCTTTGTATCTCGCTTATAACTGGATGACTGACTCTCAAATTTTGGTTGACTATTAGAAATGTCTTGCTGAAGCATTGTAAACGTTAAGAACAGAAAAATAAATTTTGACTAAAATGGTGACCATGTCCCTTTGAAGTGGCAATTTTCAGATAAAATGATGAATTACTTGTATATGAGTATCATTGAAGGTACTCCACAAGAAGAGCTCGATACATTTTGAGGGGGGTTGTCAGTAAATGATATCATTTTCATTTCTGTTTTGCTTATTGAGACCTCGTCCAACTTTCATGAAGAATGCATCCTGAGAGGAAAAAATATCAAAGCCATAGTGTAGAACACTGTGACCTCATTTTGAAATTAAATGTCTGTACAGTGGAACCTAATCAATTAAGATACAGTACTGCACATTCAACTCAAATTTGATATATGGATGTGTCAGGAATATACAAGGTGAGTTTGAATTGGTTCCACTAAAATGATTTTTTTACAGAGTTAAGCATCTTGTACTTTAAAAAAAATCAGAAATTCTCAGTTTTCACCCTCTAAATTATGAAGGTTCTTTACTAGAAAATAAAGGTCAATTCAAATTTGATTCTGGTCCAATGATTTTTTTAAGCCCCACCATAAAATGGATCATTCACTTTCCAATCATTATGTCAACAAAAGTTGCACACATACAACTCGTATTTGATATGAAGATGTGTCATAGGAATATGAAGGTCAAGTTCGAATTTGGTTTTGCAGAGTGAAGGCCCTTGAACTTAAAAAAATTAAGTAATTTTCAGGGATATATAACTTCTGCAATCAAACAAATGTTTGCAATTTAAATTTTGTTTCCCCAAGGGCATTCGTGGCATTATGTCACATCTAGTTTTATTTGTAATTAAAACCTGTTAATTTCTGTGTGCCGTGCATTTAAACTTGGTATGAAAGTGATGTTGAAAAAATAATGAAAGACACCACGATTTTCCAATTGGTAATACATATTCATCCCTTAAAATTACAAACAATTTTAAATTAAACATCAACTTTGAAGATGACTTAAAGTCTGTTTGTTTTGAAAAGTCTGAAGTATTTCATTGAGAATTTCGTATTTTGACTTCTCCTGAATCACAGCCATCATATTAAGGAGTGGCTCGCCCCCATTCAGGAACTGCTGGATATTGTTTGTACTGTAGTGAATTCTATGGTCGGTTACTCGGTCCTGTGGAAAGTTGTAGGTTCGAATCTTCTCAGAACGAGAGGCAGTTCCAACTTGAATTTTACGAAATCTTTGACTCTCCTCCAACTGTTTGTCAAACTCTATTTGGTAAAGGCTGCAAGAAAGAAAGTTAATAGTGAGTCAACATTTGAATGGGATGTAAAAACCTTCATGTGATGTTAGAAGTCAAAAATATATATATGGATGTGTGAAATGTTGCTCAGCAATCTTTAGAGATATGTATGATATTAATGTTTTACCGTTCTTGGATGGCTTTCATGCAGTGAACTTTATTTGAATGTTGAGATTTTTCTATCTGACTCTCAGCTCTAACACCTGTAAAACAAATTATTTTTTACATTTCTCTACCTCCAAATTAACTGACTACTAGTCTCAGTGATTGGTGGGTTTTTGACAATTAGATTATGTAAAGAAGGACAGTTATCTTTGAAATCAAGAATTATGTCAGAAATGTTGTTTATTCTTTCTTTTTAAATAAGTAAATTCATATAAAACTGAAACCAAAATTGTTCTGTTTTAACCAATTATAGCAACCTACGTACATATATAGAAATATATATATACTGTGGAATCATTAAAATTCATGGGGGGCCAATTTTCGTGGATTGCTTTTATTTTACAGGTTCATGGGGACGTGATTTCTTGTATTCTGTGATACTTACAAAAGGAAATACGACTCTACAGTCCTAATTTATTTATTCGTGGAGGATGTTAATTCGTGGATGAGAGGTACCCACGAATTCCACGAAAATTGAGCCACCACAAAATCTAATGATTTCACAGTATGACACATTTCAGTCCAAGCAAGGAACTATTAGAGTTCCTATGGTGAACAATGATATATTCTAACCATGAGATCATGTCATCCAGAGTTTCATCAAATATTCTTTGGGCACAAATTTTTATGGATTTCATTCATATAATTTAAAATGTTCATTGAAGTAAAATATCTGATATCCGAGCTAGAGAAAAGGTCAGGGGGTCTGGACCCTTCCTGGAAAATTTGAACTTGTTACATTCACTTGGTCTGGTGACCAAACTTCAAAATTAGTGCCCCACCCTTCAACTGTAAACTAAAACCAAATTATCCTTCAGAACCCCATTGGAAAATTTTATGGATACAGGCATCTTACATATTGCATTGATAAATTAATGAAACCATTATCCATAAATTTACTTCTTTTTGAAACTTTAAATTTTACTAAATCCGTGAAAATTGGTGCCCGGAACTATTGATACACAGTATACATGTTTTGATGATTTACACTAATTACGGTATTCAATGATCATTATTTGAGGATACCTGTTGGAATGTGTATTATTCTAACAGCACTGTCTGTCTTGTTTACATGTTGTCCTCCTGCACCACTGGCCCGAAACGTTTCCACCCTGAGGTCATTAGGATCAATAGTTATGTTCACCTGTCAATAACAATTTCAAGAAATTTTACAAACTAACTTGCTTTGATGTTAATTTCTAAGATAAAAGTCTCAAACTTATTTATTATTTTTTTTCATATATGTGACCATGTAAACACATTATGTGTATCTATATAAACATGTGGATCCCACTGCAATGCTGTCTGACCACCTGGGCTTTTTGAATAACAAAATCTTAAAACCTTGCTGACATATACATGTAGCTTTCAAAAATTGTAGCCTCCTTTATTTCTGGAATGAATGTTTAAAGATTTTTCCTCTATATCTTTTTGTTAATAAAAGCCTACTCCAAAACCCTGGGGATGTACAGAAGAAGTAAAATTGTATAGAAGAAGAGTAAAATGGTGATAGAAAAAAAAGATCACTTAAGCCTGTAATATTAAAGTATTATCGTACCAGACTTCTGTGCCTAGACTACATGTATAATACCTCTTCTGGTTGTGGGAGTATGGAGACGGTGATTGTACTGGTGTGTATTCGCCCGCCGGACTCTGTCTTGGGAACTCTCTGTACTCGATGGACACCGCCTTCATATTTCATGGCTTCGTAGATATCATCTCCTGAGAGAGAAATGGTTGCTCTGCGTATACAGTCTGTAAGAAAAAAGATTTCCTGTAAAAATTTAAAAGTAACAGCCTGCTGAATTTGTCAAGATTGCTCTCTGTTTTATGCATTTGCTCTTACAAGACAAGGGATTGAAAAATGCACTTAATGTCTACTGACTACATAAGTACTAAATCATGGTAATAATTCAATTTTAATTTTGTAAATTAATTTCCCCTTGACATTGCTCGCCTTAGTAACTTTATATCTGTATCTCTATGTGAAGATTTCAGAAACATGCAATAGAGCTACAGCTCCTCAAATACAATAAAAATTTGTGTTTTTGGACTGACTAATATTATTTCCTAACAAAAAGTTACCTTTCTCTTCAGAGATGACATCCACCTCATTGAATTCCCAGCCTCGGTGGTATGCCAGGTTTCTGTACATGGTGTAGATTTCCCTGGCAAACAGCATGGATTCTTTCCCTCCAACAGCACAGTGTATCTCCATGATGATCTCATTGTACTGGGGGATAGGAGGCAGCACAAGTTCTATCATCTATGAATTAGAGCCGCAGCATGTATTTGTATCTTATCATCATCAAAAACCTTCAACCAGTCTGGCATATGTTAAATGACAATGGGGCAACTTGCTGAATTTTTCTTGACATTCTCATGAACATGATAAATACACCATGTTTCATGCCCAATATTAATTGGTTACTTTAACTTTTCATGAAGGAGATATTGCAAAATGCTTACACAGTCATCTTTTTTCTTTTTCAGAACATCATGATATTTACTTTCATGACTCCAAAAGCTGATACATTTTGAATTTCTCAATAATTGATTGAGGATAAAAATATTTTTTTTAAAATGAAAACGATAATTTATTACCTGTTCCAGTAACTCTGCCACTCTTTGCTGGCATTCAGCTTGTTCCTGCTCGGCTAAATCCTGCATCTCCATTTCATCTGAACTCAGATCTATCACACAAGCAGTCATGCAAATACATCTTTTAATTTGTTCACAAATTAAGTTAAGTTTTTAAGAAAGACAAAAAAATTTTTTTTTGCAATTTGCAATACAAAAGATAACAAAGTAAATTATTCATTATGCAATAAGTAACCTCATCATTTGTCAATGTTGAAAATCTCCCCAGTTGCTATTGCTAAAACTGTGAATAAATCTTTCCTTTGTATAACCTTGTGATTTCTTTGGTGGAAACTTAAAAGACATATTAACTGTAGATTTCTTATTTTATGCGAATACTTGATTCTGTGACTCAACTGTTTTGCATCAAATCACAAGAATATAAAATCCCAAACGCCAAATTTTTATCACAGTTTCATTTACCAGTACTGTACATCTGTATAAAAATAATAGCGAGATTTTAAAATCAGCAAGATGTGCTTCTCACGATTTTACTTAGAAATTAATTCCTAGCGTATAATCATAGGCCTCTGAATTTCTATCAATAAACCGTTAAATGTTGGGAGAGAGAGATATATACCCTATCTATATATAATAAACATGACTTTAAACAAGTTGAAGATTCCAATTCAGAGACATTTAGTCTAAAATACTATTGACTAATGTGATATAGTTTAAGCAGTAATCAAGTTTTTTCAATTCATGTTACCTGATTTTAGAGACTTTAGCTCCGCAATTTCTTTCACTTTGTCTTTGTACTCAATGTACATTGCAAGCAAGGAGTTCATTTTGTGATTAGCATGTCTTTCATGTGTAAATTCTGTCTCATCTTTCTTTACGGATTGTTCAAGTGCTTCCAAATACTTCTCAAATAATTCCCTGTCATACATAGGTTCAGCATCTGTTGCATAAAACCTTCGCCGACAACTTATATGATCACTGTTCCTGCTGTTCAAAGCATGTTTTAAATCTCTGACATGTCGTCGACAACCATAAAACATGCAACTGGTGGTTGTAATGTTTTTGACACATCCATGAATGTGACTATCTCTGAAATTTCGCATCGACAGAACGTTTTTTGAAATGAACCGATTAAAAATTCTGTAACTCATATTATTTCAAGTCAGAATTTAGGGCCCCGGGTGTATTCAACACATCTTACTTAAAAGCTTCGCAAGGTTAAAATATTGTTCTGAACTCATGGGCGCAGACATTTTGGTTAATCAAAATAAATACTAATTTTTTTACAAAACGAAAATATCTCGTCCATAATTGTTTGTCAAACTTTTTTCTGTGGGTTTAAAAAAATCAATAATATAGAGAAAAGTTTGCATTTATTTACGTCTTCATCCTTGTTCTTACCGATGAAAATAAAATTGTAGTACAAATTTTCAGAACCGTTTTGTTAATATATAATCTGAAATCCGGCTTACCTTTGTTGATCAAATGTGGAGGGAGAAAAATTGTGAAAAGTTATATATTTAGGCTAAAAACATGGCCAAGTCAGGGGACACAGTGGTTCCTGCTGATGAAAGTGATAATTTGTTAATAAGACCTTTGTAAGTCAATCGAAGATGTAGATTCATCAAATAGTTGTGCGAATATAAAATTGTTTTGATTAGGATTTCGTTCTCTCGAATTTCCTTGATAATTTTTCTGTGTAAAAATTGCCAAATCCAGACGATTAATTCATAGAAATCGGTTTCTATTTTTTGTCTAATTATTCATAGACAAACGATAAAACGTTTTCAAAAGCTGTCAAACTATTTATTTATTAGGGTTTTCTTAGAAATGGGATGGTAGAAATACATGTGTAAGTTGGGCACAGCCATCGGTTTGGTGATTTGACTTCCAAACGCTTGCACGTTACTCTCATTTTACCTTACAAATAGAAGTAAATTTTGGTCAGTTCGGCTGAGTCGAATCTGTAAAACATGACAGACAAGACAAGGATTTGAACCTGGACCCCTGAATCTCTGATCTTTTGATTAGCGAATGAGCTATCTGACCCTGGCATGAAAACCAGCTTGATCGCCTTCACGTTTAACAATTTAATATGCTGTACATTATATTTATCATTTCAGGGGCTCAGGACAAGAAGTTGGAAGGTCATGTCATTTGTTGGAATTTAAAGGGAAAAAGATAATGGTAATGTTTCCATCATTCTTATAGTCTAGATATATAGAAATTTGTTTTATCAAGTTCAGGGGCAGTTAAAGACAAGATACACCAATGAGCAAATGTTTTTTTCAAAACAAATTGGCTGTTCAGCAGTGCCCACAAGCTGGAGGAGATCACTTTAGCTCATTCAAATTTCAGTTCTCACTTATTTTCTTTTATATATGTGTTAACACCTCTTTCTACTCATGGAGGTTGACAATAATAAATTGAAGACAAATTATAAGGGAATATTGAAATTTAAAAAAAAGAGAGAAAAAATAGAACTTTTACGAACACCTTGCAGAGTTCTCAACATCATTATCCTGGTACATTCATGTTCTTTAATGTGCAAGCAAAATCCTTTAGACTTTTCCATTCATTGGTGATCTGTTGCTATCTGTTATTCGCCCCTCTTAATATGTCAGTTATTTTTTGTTTACTTCATAAACTATTAGGTTTATCTAGACTAAATCTTGTATCTGTCGGGGAACAGGGAATTTGGAAATTCATTTTAACCACACCAAAAAAAAAAACAAGTGCTTAGTTAGGATGATAATGATTTGGGGTGTAAAATGGCAATGAAGAAGTTGCCAATTTAATTTGTATATGTTTCATGATAAGCATGAATATAACAATAAAAGTTTAATTACTTTCATGCAGCTTGACTGTGGAATACATCCTGGTCTGAATGGTTTCGCCTCACTCCCTTTCTTAGATCTCGTGGAAGTGGCAGAAGTAGATCTACTCCTGATCAGCCAGTAAGTGACTATAAATGAGTTTGTGTGTGCCTTCAGTAGTGGGGCCTAATTACAGTGTATGTGGTAGCCCAGGTTAACATCAGTTTATATGCAATGGACATGTAACAACATGTTCTCATTCATGATGAAAACAATCATTTAATTTGTTCCTGGTAAAAGAATAATTAACTTTTGTACCAATTGACACTTTATTGCAATGTACCCGCATAGTGTAAACGAATTTTTATTTGCAACAGCTTAATTTGCAATTTAATGGGGACAAACTAGTTCTTAATTGATGTCTAATTTTCACGACCAAGACTTATCCAGACCTATGTTTTATAACAACCATACGACAAAAACTGGTTTGCGACGAAAAGGCTCTCATGAACGTCTCAAAAATTTCTCACACACAAAAGTTGATTTACAGTAGACATTTTATCAAATTACCAGTTTATAGTTTTCATCTGTATATGGGTCAAATGCATATTTTTACATGTAAAAATCAGGATGATCTGTATGAACAAACATCTTTAAAAAAAACACTGACTTTTATTACAAGTTTAATGGATATTTTTAGACAAATAAAGAATACATGCAGTGGTAAAGTAATTGACACTTGAAATATTGTTTCAAAGGTAGAACAACAGTAATGTATGGTATACTGAAATAATTAACTAGGTGATGATTATTTCTGTATTTATTTCAGTTTTCATCTTGACCACTGTGGTGCTTTGCCCTACTTTCTGGAGAAAACACAGTTTAAAGGACGATGTTTCATGACTCATGCATCCAAAGCTATCTACAGATGGCTTCTGTCAGATTACGTTAAAGTCAGGTAAAATTGATAAAATTTTAGAATTTCAAAGGGAAATTACTCTTTTTCCATAATTGATTTGTTTTGTTTTTTGTTTTGTAGTAATATTGCCACAGAAGATATGCTTTATACGGAAAGTGATATAGAAAACAGCATGGATAAAATAGAAACAATCAATTTTCACCAGGTATTAAATGAATTAATTATAGCAATTAGAAGTAATAAGGGATGGTGTAATGCTTTTGTAATTTTCAATGAATTTTTTAAAGTACTTGATATAGATACATAGCACTATATTAAAGAATTCAAATATTGTAAGTAATAAGGAAAATTACAAAACCTTGCCTGAGTGTGATTATTTTGCAGGAAGTAGAAGTGAATGGCATAAAGTTCTGGTGTTACACCGCCGGCCACGTACTGGGGGCGGCTATGTTTATGATAGAGATTGCGGGAGTCAGGGTCAGTGAAGTCCGGATTTATATTCAGCTTCTATACTAAAGTCTTAATTTTCTGTGCACTGTCCTATTTTTAACATCATTCATGACAAGAATCTATACAGTATTTCAGAAATGGTAGATGATATTTTACTGTACATATCATCTTGAATTTTTGTCTCTGTTTTATTCTTCTGTAGTAGGTTCTCTCTAAGTTAAAGCTGCTTGGTCCATTTTTATATAAAATTTTATGCACGCGTTTAAACGATGGTTATGCTAAGTATATGTATAATAATAGACATTGCAGTAGTTTTCCCAGTCAATTAAGCCAAATTTCAATGAAGAAAAATACGCACAAAATTTGCTAACAAAACAAACGACATAAAAGGGTACCGCGTTATTTCGCCTCATGTTAAATTTCACCCCTGACGACAAGACGGGTGTGGATGTATTACGACTTTGTCATCGCTGTGAATAAAGGTCGAAATGATTAGACAAATTGCAAATAAAAATGTGTACTTTTTGTTCGCTAATATTTCTGAAGTTTGCTTTCTTTACAATCAATGCATAGCATGCGGGTTGAATAACCCCAATCATTCGGGGGACGAAACCAAACGGTTTCTTTTTCTAAACATTTCCCGTGATGCATTTTGCTTTGTTTTTTCGTTTGCCCAAAAAGAAATGATTTTTATTTACTTAGAATATTTCTAACTTTGAAAGGAGACTGATTCAGCTGGTGTAATTAGGAGAAAGTCCATAACTTTCTAAGATAAATGGTTTGTAAGGGAACAAAATTGATACTGTAAAAAACCAAAAAATCGGACCAAGCAGCTTTAAAAAAAAAGTTTGTACAAAACCTATTGCTCTTCAAGACCATATTTCCCATTTTTGGAATCTTTTGTGATTGAATTTCTACTACTCAAAGATTTACACATTTAAAAGATGGTTATATGACCATTATAAAGTTATATTTGCCCTTTTTTCTTTAGGTTTTATACACAGGAGACTTCTCCCGACAGGAAGACAGACATTTAATGGCTGCAGAGATTCCCAGAATTCACCCAGACGTTGTGATCATTGTATGTTCTAAAGCATATTTTGATTATTTCAGTAACTGAGCTCTGAGGTTTCTTCATTTGATTCAAGTACTGACAATGTATGATGAATAAAAAACACATCATGTCTTAGTTCTTTCACATTTTAAATGCTAAAAATTTTCTTAAAAACTTCTGTCATTCAAGGAGAGTCTTGTAATGTGTGGATTATTTCATATACTGCATATTTTTACATTCAAATATATAGCATTTGTGAATGATTTCTGCTGATCCTTGTTTTAGGAGTCTACATATGGTACTCACATCCATGAGAAGAGAGAAGATCGGGAAGCTAGGTTTACTGGACTAGTCCATGACATTGTTAGTAGGGGTGGCAGGTGTCTGATTCCTGTGTTTGCCCTTGGAAGAGCCCAAGAGTTACTACTCATACTAGGTAAGTGGTGAAATACAACGAAAAACATTTTTATGCTTGGATTATATTTTACTCTTTAACATAGTATCGTATTAGCAAAGGTGGCCGTTTGGTCAAAATATCTATTCTGTTCATTTTTTAAATAGAAAATGTTGGTCATTGATTCTTTCAATGTACTTTTTAACAATTTGAGAGGTCACAAATCAGTTTAAGAGTATCATAATGTGTTTTCTTAGCATGATTAATTTTAGGAACCCTAGAAATACTGTTTTTATGTAGAGCTTTTCAAGTCCTGATAAATAGATGAAATGAGTGTAAACTATTATTGTCTCTTTGATTTGGACAGACGAGTATTGGAGCAATCACCCAGAACTACACGATATACCAATCTACTACGCCTCCTCCCTGGCAAAGAAATGTATGAGTGTGTATCAGACTTATATTAATGCCATGAATGAGAAGATCCGCAGACAAATCAACATCAGTAACCCCTTTGTGTTCAAGCATATATCAAATCTCAAGGTATCTAATATTTCTCTGCATACAGGTATCTACTGAAATTTTTAATATAATCCTATATTTTGCCTAGCTTCAAAATGTACATGCATTACTATTCAACTAATAGTATCTTAAATAAAGATATACTCACTTTTAAAGTATGAGAGGGTTGCATAATGATAAAAATTAAACATTTCGTCTATTTAAAATGCTAAAAAATAATAATTACATGTACCATATAGTGAGTAATTTGGCTAGAGTAAAACTAGACATTGTAATGAGTTTAATAACCATTTATTTGGTGCTAATTATATTGGCAATTTTGAATTTTATTATTCTATTAGAAGTTTAACTTTATCAACTTCTATTTTAAAGTCTTTCAATGGTTTTGCTGGGCTGCATTCATAGCAGCTAGCCTAACTGCTACATTGTAGGTCGTAGATACCTATGTTCATTGAACGAACCACTAGGTTAGGCTCTAGGTCTCTGATTTGAAGTTGAAAATATTCGACTAAAGACTAATTACATCAACATGATTTGTTAATTTCAAGTGGAAATATACATGTTAAAATTCATTGTAACTTAAAGGATGAACAAAATATCACCAAATGATATAAATTACATGATTGTTACAAAGTGGTAACTAAGGGGGCCATCTTGAATTTGATGCTTAGCATAAAATATCTAGGCTAAGAATATTTATTTAGTGGCTAGGTTAGCCTACCGTTCAACAGTGTAGCTGCTACGTAGCAGCTACGATGTTGAACGCAGTCCTGATGTGTTGTATTGCTGTTGATTTATTTGGTGATGGCTGTAATTACAGAGTATGGAGCACTTTGAGGACATAGGTCCATCCGTGGTACTGGCCAGCCCTGGGATGATGCAGAGTGGGCTATCCAGAGAGCTGTTTGAAAGCTGGTGCACAGACAAGAGAAATGGGTGCATTATAGCGGGGTACTGTGTAGAGGGGACACTAGCTAAGGTAGGCAGTGGGTGTCAACCTCCAAATTATTGTGCCCATGTTAGAATTTAAGCATCTCTTAAACTTTATGAAATGGGGGTTTTTTAATGAAAATTACAATGCAAAAGAGAAATCTTAGCTTCATGAAGAAATACAAATTGACAAATGCATATTGTATATACATGTAGAACACATGTATATGTACTTACTTCCCTTTAAAGTATAGCATTACAAAGTTTAAGCTTTAGCTAGACTGCTGTCCTGCAGTTATTATCGGAAGATGTACATGTAAATAGATACTAGTGTTGATTTAAATAAAAGGATTTTTTAAAAATTCAAAAAGCATGACAAAGAGTATTATTTGTGACTCAAGGGTTTCAGTACTTGATGTATTTTACTGTAGCACATTCTGTCTGAGCCTGACGAGATAATGACAATGACTGGACAGAAGCTGCCTCTGAAGTGTTCCGTGGATTATATATCATTCTCCGCTCACACAGACTACAAACAAACCAGCGAATTTCTTCGTGCTCTCAAACCAGCTCATGTAGTAAGTCACTTAGTGGACCTAAAATCTAGAGAAGAACAAATAAAAAAATATGAATAAGTAAAGAGAAAATATTAAAGTTTTTGACTACGGTTTTCTATTTTATTTTCATTACCATCTTTGATGACACTGTTGTAAGCAATAACGATGATTTTATAAGGAGATTTCATATGCAGGTGCTTGTTCATGGAGAACAAAACGAAATGTCCCGCCTAAAGGCAGCTTTGATCAGAGAATACGAGGATGATACAGAGTATCAAATGAATGTTCACAATCCCAAAAACACAGTGGCTGTGGAACTCCACTTCAGGGGAGAAAAAATGGCAAAGGTATTCTTAGATTTTCAAATAACTTGTGAAAATATAACATTAGTGCCCCATCCCACTTTTCCCTCATGAAGATTCAGGTTGTCAAAATTGATCTTTTTTAATTGAAAAAATATCTCCCTATTCCTTCAACTGAATTGTGCTGTGATTATTTTGTGCTGAGACATTTTATCTGCATGAAAAACCTGTATATATGCGAAGCATTCTGGTCGCCAAAATTCATTCTTAATCTAAATATCTACAAACTTTTCTCAGCTACTTGTAGCAGAGCTTGATGTATTTGGAAGTATTTGTTTTATAGGTTGTAGGAAGTCTAGCAGCAGAAAAACCAAAACAGGATCAACGAATCTCAGGGATACTGGTGAAACGGAACTTTAACTATCACATAGTGGCCCCCGCTGATCTATCAAGTAAGTTAGACTTTATTTTAATTGAAAGAGAACAAAAATGTTAAAAGATCACTTTGATTATTTAGCAGATGTTTGTAAAAATCAATGATAATTTGTGATTGATTAGAGAATAAGGAATACTTTATTTGTTTGTTGCTCAGTTGATTATCTGTTTCTTGCAGTCACTTCATTCTCATAAATCTGTTTTGATAATTTTATAGAAATGATTTAAAAATACTCAGTTATATGTATCATCAGTAGATAAAAACATTATGGTTGATTAATAAACTGTGCTTAATTTTGAAATCTGTGATCTGGTAAGATTTATTTTATTTTGTTACAAATTCCCTTTCAGTGTGTTACACATAACTTTCACTTTGTGATGTACTTTCACTTTTTTACTCATAACTTTTCCTTTGTGACACAGATTACACTGACCTTGCGATGAGCACTGTGACCCAGAGACTGAGTATTGCGTACACAGGGACTGTGGCCCTGCTCAAGTACTATCTGACTCAGCTCTCCTCCGACATCGAACATATCGAGAAAGCCGACAAACCCACACTCAGGATCTTCAAGTCTGTCTTCCTCATCATCGAACCCAAGATGGTCGTTATTGAGGTCAGTTTCTTAGTCAATGTTTATAAAGCTATTATAGAGATTTTAAGAAAAAATTGAGTTGTTATTGAGGATCCTGACAAATAGAACCTGTTTGAAGCTTTTGTTTAACATCTGGTTTGATATCTTTATCAGTGGATAGCCAACCCAGTGACGGACATGTACGCTGATGCTGTGGTGACTGTTGTATTGAGAGCTGAAAGTGATCCTATGCCTCAAAAAAGTGAAAAAAATACACCTTATTTACATTCTGTCAGATTGTTTTCTCTGGCATTTTATTTTTTTTTAAATAGTGATTTGAATAACAACCTTTTCATTAAATGAAAGGAATGAATCCATAGATATATAAATTTTAAAAATAACCATTAGAGGTTAAAATACATGTTTTTTTATCCTGTAGGCGTACCACCGCCCCTGTTAGTTGACAAATCGCACGTACAGGAATGTTTGCTGGAGATGTTAACGGACATGTTTGGTAGCGAGGGAATCAGTAAGATGATCCGCAACAACATGGTGACGGTCACCGTGGACGAGAAGATCGCTACGGTCAATGTGGACTCGCTGGTGAGCTTAGATTAACACTGTGTAAAGGGGAGGGCAATTGTTTCATAGAATGCTGTTAACTTCATTTCTTGAGGGTGAATTCATTACATGTAGACAATATTGTGAGGCTTTAGGAGTGAATTATAGACTTGATTTGTTGTTGGAGGTGGATTTTTATTTATTGCATGTAACATGTTTTCTGTTATTCTGCAGGAGGTGAGATGTGATGACGAGGAGTTACAGCAAGTGTTGCTGACAGCCATCAAAAATCTGTACCAGGCCATCGCCCCGGTCAAACAGGCGGGGTGAGGCCGGGACCCCTCTGTCAGCTAGACCAAACAAATTCGTCCCAGAGCAGGCTCTCTGTGACCCCCAGAAACCACTGTTTCAAAAATGTGGAACTCTTGCCTGTTGATCCAAACATTCTGTGACAAGTTCTCCTGTGAATAAGGCAGCTTGGAGTAGTGAGACAGTGACAGTGATGCTGTGTATTTGTTGTTTATTGCAGGGATTCCTGCAATGTTTTGTTATTTCAGATTTTTAGTTGATGAACATGATGTAATAAATACTTGTAATTAATGTCTCAGAATGCACATGTATTTTTGAATTTTTTTGGTTTATAATTTGATAAACTGGCTGGAGTATTATTTTTGAATTAGAGAAGGAAGACCCCTTAAATGTGATATTTTGTAACTCGACTTTTAGAGAGTGATCACTAGGCTAGAATTGAGCAATAATTGTAATTGAGACATCTTTAGTGAGGCAGCCGTCAAACTTAAGTAAAATATTACCAGATTTCTAGTCGCAGCACTCGACATAATTTACAGTTACAGAATTAGAACAGCGCCCTCGTATATCACGCCGAACGACCTCCCCGCCAGTAACTGCGGGTTAAAAGTCTTAGATAGCAAATTTTACAAATTATTTCCACTTTTTGAACTCTGATTACTAAGCACTTTTTGATTTAAAATTGACAAAACTACACACTTATAGAAGCTTAGATCATAAATTGGCCTGCTACTGAAGTTTATTACACTATTGTCAACGGAGGGAAAATTTATTGCATAACGAATGTAGAGATGATTGTAGTTGCATGGTACAGTAGAGGATCGATGCCTTAATATATAAATCATCAGTATATCTAATGGGTAATTACGTTTAAATAGCTCCCCAATTGCGCCACTTATAGTTTAGTTACATGTATATTTAATAACATTAGCATAACACAAGAATGTGTGATCAGTATCCGTTTTGTGATGACCCAAATATTTTCCTGGCTATTGCTGTAAATTGGGTCAAAAACGCTCCATAAAAATATCACTGCTGTATATTTGTTGGCAGTGTAGATAGTTTGTAGATGTTAAGTAAAATGTACACTTCTGAAATATACAAATTACGAATCTTGAACAGGGGTCTACATCATTCCGTTTTTATCTTTCTCCAGGAAGCATTTTTAAAATTACAATACAATGGGAGACTCTAAATCAAATGTGTGAATTATTTACCGATTGAGCTGTTGACACGTAACCCTAACATTTTCCTGTTAGTTACGTAATAGTTTATGATGCACATTAGTCTAGAAAAGGCGACGCTCAAAATGTACACTAAGGTCCTGCGCCGAAGCTTCACTTCCTTTAAACGATTTTTCGCACGATCTTAAAGCTGTCAAATCTGCAATAACTAGCTGTAATCGCTTCAATTTTGAACAGTTACCAGATAAAAGTATAGACATAATTTATGTAATATGCTGACGTCTAAAAAACGGAGGATTTATCACACATTCAAACTCTCTCTCTCTCTCTCTCTCTCTCTTTCTCTCGTTTGAGAAGGGATGGGAGTTTAGATTGCTTGTCTTCGCAGGTTTGTTAGGAACAATTTTAATGAAAATTGCCTATTTTTGAAAATCCAGACTAATAGGTTCTTGGATTATAAATACCGATAAATTATTAAAAGTTGCTTTAATTTCAGATCTTTAAGGAATATTAGCTAAGGAAGCTTACACTTGCATGTACTGAGCGAGGTTTTTCTGTAAGGTGTGGAGAGCCCATTACGTGGAACTCTCTGTCGCAGGTTTGGCTGAAGTACGAGTCCGACCGTTGTCGTTGACAAAGTGACAAAGCAAAAATGAGGTCTTTTCAGTTTCCCATTGCAATATCTACAAAAATTACAAATACGGGTAAAAATCTAATTAACTATCAAAATTAAAAAGAATTACGTCATTCATTAAAATTGTTCCTCACAAACCTGCGAGTTATCGTGGTTTTACTGTAATTATTCAATGATAATTCAATGTTGAACGATATGTTAAATCACTTTCAACCATTAAATCATTCGAATGATTCAAAACACCTATTGTTGTTGAAGTAAACTTTATTGTATCAAACGCTATTATAAATCATTACACATTGTCCAACGCAAAAGCCAAATAAAAGATATTAACAAATTTAAAATAATTTTCGGATATTGAAGATTACAAAAATTTATTATTGTGAAGGATCGGATATGGTTAAAACATCACTGTTGTTTAAATACTGAACTCAGCACTAAAACGAGTTATCGTGGTTTTACTGTAATTATTCAATGATAATTCAATGTTGAACGATATGTTAAATCACTTTCAACCATTAAATCGTAATTAGTTAGATAAAGAAGTTTATCATGGAAAACAAATTTAAAATTCCAGATATTTCTTCTGTCACACAGTTATCAGGACACGGTTAAACTACCCGCCCTCTCCAATGTTGGCTGGCACCAACGGGGAGCGAAACTCCGAACTATGCCTGCTCCAAGTGTTTCTTCATTTTCCCTAGAAACCACCATTTAAAACCGATGGGTAATTGATATATTATGTAAAGGGGTGTAGTACATTAAAATTTAACGATATTCTAAGGACCATAAAAACTTTCAGTTGACGTACGCATAAATTAATAGCAAGGAACAATAAATTGTACAAACAAAAAATAACAATTTCTTCCGAGTCTCTCTTCTGTGCAACTGTGATGTGATTATTACCCCCGACCCCGGGGTCGAGGAAATATGGGTTTATTGGGGGGAGCTGCTTACTCGATTGTCTATAATGCATGTTAAATCGGGATTCTGTAGTAACGATTAATGCCTCTCGAAATTTTATCCGATTTATGGCCTATTTAAGACTAAGTTATTTTTATTTAGGTTGATCTTTTGAAATTTTGAAAACGGCTGATTCATTTCAAACGCCATTTAAAACAAATGATTCATTTTGGTCACAGTAACTCGGGCTGATACGTGAAATCACAGATAAATTAGAGCAGTCCTGCGGACACTTGTAAAACATGTAAGTTCCGTAGAATTAAAAGAATAAGAAAAGTGTTGTTGGCTTTTCGTGTTAGCATTCCATATATTATGATAAAAATAAAACAGATTTAGATGCATCAACATTAATCAGCCTTCAGTTTTGTCAGTACACACGTAAATGCGACCTATGTAAATCAGAAATATTGTAAAACTGTCTTAGATGTAGAAGGGGTGCTAGTGACAAGATAACGCACAACGAGATGTCGGGGCGAGAGATATCGAGAGTTCGGCCCTGGTGATAATTAAGATGGATGGCCAGTCCCTGTCCTCCACATTATCACGTGTTATGTCAACAGGAACACAGTTAGCTCACCGCGCAACCTCTAATTGGTTTTCTATCACTGATAACTTTGTAGATTGTCTGTAATATTTGTGGATTTTGATTTTCAAATTATTTGATATCCTCCATTTTGATAACCAAAGCAAAGGAATACTCAAAATGCCAAACTCTGAATAAGACAAGATCATTTGCTTATCTTTTCAATTATTGGCAATTTTATTCGTTCCAGGTTTCTTTGATGAATATCATTCATAAGAATTTGATCATGGTTAGGAAAAATATTCAATTCTTTTAATACACATGCTGAATTATACAAATTGAACATAATGTGAAATACCGAAGAAGAATTTTCAGATAATAATTTTGAGAGTGATCTCGTTCATTGGGTTAGTTCCAACTGGCTAGATTTACAGAAAAATCAAAAAATGTATTAAGATTCATTGAATGATGTGACTACCCCCCATCCCCACCCCAGTTGTCCTTGAACAGGTTGACTCAGGTGTGCAAAGATCATTACAGTAAAGGACCATAAAAGGTGCGACCCGAGAGGGTCATAAAGGAATATTTGTGTAAAAATACAGAAGCCTGAACTCGTCTTTATACACCTGCACCCCTCGAATCCGGCCAGGGTGAGACCAGTGTGTAACTACTGAGGGAGGGAGGGACAGTTCTCACTTTGTTCTTTTCAAGCCTATCTCTAGTTTATTGATTTATATTGTGGCTAGACGAATTTTAATTGGTCTTGATTTATTTCCTTTCTATTCACATGGACTTCCCTGTTGAAATTAATAATACTCGGTGTCAATATTGAATAAAATGAATTGAGGTTATCAGTTCATTGTAAAGGATACATTTTATATGTTCAATTGTCCACATTTAAAGGATCTGCTTTTGCAATATCAACCTTTTATATTCAAGATAGACTTAGTTTTAATTCCTAATGTCCTTTTTAAAAAGATATAAATGTCTCTACTGTACATAAACAGGGGCAAGACTTGATACTGGTCAGCAGATTCTATTTATACACATACCAAATAACAAAGCAAGGGAGAGGTTAGGTGGGGAAAAATAATAGAGGCGAAATGTGAGTAGTTTAAAAGAACAAAAGAGTTTCGGACATCAACCAATTATTATGATATCTCCAAAAGCAGTTCATTTTGAATGTCGTGTGAATTTTCCCCTCAAATATAAAACAACTGAGTTTTGTGCAGATGAAAGTAAGTACAAAGTGTCAAATATCGAGTTTGATCTTTTAACACCTGGGGACAATTTAATCCTAGGGTTGTAAATTACAGGTTAAACTATAGACTGAAGATTTTGGCAAATATATACTTTTTTCCCTTTCACACCTTAGCTCAAATTTAGAACCACTATTCGCACCCTTAAACGAAAACAAATATGCTCTTTATCATGAATTAAAACACGCTTGCTATCTACAAGTCGTAAACCCAGTTCTTCAACTGCTCATAACAGAGCCAAATACCTGTTTAATGAATATATATGAAAGTTAGGCTAACGCCGATATGTTCCCATTGACTTTTAAAATATACCCCATAAATAATGCTGGGGATTTATTTGTTTAACATACAGGGTCTATTGAGTTGTCTGTTCGCTAGATAAAGTGTAGGAATAACCGGCAAATTACGCTTAAATTGCCTCAAATTTAAGTGTGTATTAACTCTCTGAAGTAGCCATTCTCCCAAAGATCCTTGCGAGGTAGGAGAGCTTTTGGAGTGAAAATAAATGCTTGCTCTGACAAATATATGACGGTTTTTTATCTTTTATATACCAATCTGTTAAGAATGGATTTATGGAGAAAATAAAACAAAGTTATATTATTTTGGAGCAGAATCAGATAAGGGATCGGCAGTACTTCATTTTCTGTTTGACTTGCTTAGATTTCTTGGTTTATATTCAAATACTATTGTCATGATTCTGGAATAAAATTCAAATTATCGAAACTTATTGCAACTCAACCGTTTGCTTTTCACATCTTCAGGTCGCATAAAACATATCTGGGAAGTACTTTACGTGTCATGAAACAAAACAAAGTTGATTGTAGAATATTAAGTTAATTTTTATTAGATGTGGTTAACCATGCCATATATTTAGGCACCAATATTTTAAACAAAGAAAACAGTACATGGTGGACTATTTTGTCTCTTACATTGTGCATGGTCATTCAATGTTTTGCTTTTAAAATTCTTTTCAAAGCTGGATATATTTTCTAAATTCATCAGTTTTCAACATAACCTAAATTTGGTAGATTTACTTTATATTTTAATTCCTTGAGTTACCGAATAGAAACCAAAGGCGTCGGAACCGGGGGGGGGGGGGGGGGGGGGGGGTTTAACCCCCCCCCCCCCCCCCCCCCCCAATATTTTTGCAAAGTTAGACCTAACCATTAGGAACATAGCATCGGAGAGGGTTCAGCCCCCCACTTTTTCTCGCAGCAAACAAAATTGCTCCTGAATATACCTATCAAGATTGAAATATTAATAGTGATATTGAAAGTTGGAATCATAGTAGGAATTTCATAATCTGGGAAACAAAAGATTTCTGGATAATTAGTCTAGCCCCCCCCCCCTTTTCAATTTGCTTCCGACGCCACTGGAAACTGAGGAGAAACGAACGCTTTACTGCTGATTGAACAAGTGGGTATTGTGATACAAAGGACCCCAGAAACAAGCTTCACGTACAGCGAAGCAACAGACATCTTACTCTGAGTTCAAAGTTTCAAGATAATACGGGGATAGCATGTAAAATATCTCAATAAAAACCAAACAAACACTTGAGAAAGTAACATCTTTGATAATAAAGGAAGGCCAATAAAAAACTCGAAGACTTCGGTCAAATTTTAATTAATACATTTATAAATGATTAAATGAATAAAAGCTGTGAATAAATAGATCACGGCGAAAGTAAAAAATTAGCAAAATTTTGCAAGAAGCATAGTTGTTTGTAGAATACCTTTAGTCCAATTTCTATTAAATGGGGCTTTATACCCAATAAAGTCTAAGGCTAATGAGTTGCCTCATTCCATTGCAAAATTGTGAAAGCAATAAATTGCGTCATTGAAAGGAATCAATTATAGAAGTCAAGTACACATTTTGTAATCCTGATTTGATGACGCAGACAAGGACATCACGGATCAATGAGTATTGATGCCGTTTTCATACACATGGGAAACACAGTTACAGACCCTGCAAATACAAGTACTTGGGAAAGCATGAAATATTTCAAAAGTGATTTAAACAAGACGGAATGGGCTAAGCGACCGAGTCCTTTCTGAATTACTTACTTTTAATCAAAATAATCTAACTCATTTTCTTGTAATATTTACCTTCTTTTCCTTGGCTGACCCAAGCTTTAGTGCCAAACTGGTTTGTTTTGTCTTGTGTTTTGTTATTCTAGCTGTCGATTAAAAAAATGTAGGTAATGTCCGATTTTTGAATAACATTGTGGAATCATTTAAATTCATGGGGCCAATTTTCGTGGATTATGACTTTTTTTGCTCATTTGTGGTGACGTAATTTCGTGGATGCGTCGGTTTACTGTTTCAGCAACAAAGATAACTCTTTCTAAAATTGTTTTCGTTGAGGATTTAAATTCGTGGGGAGGGTCACCCACGAATACCACGAAAATTGAACCACCACGAATTCTAATGATTCCACAGTATGTTTATGATACATGTCATCCATCTAATATATTATGATGGCGACCGACATTTTCTGCATATGTTTTTGATGACATTTATACATGTACAATATATTTCAAAAACGCGACAACCCCCCCTTTTCTACACGTCTCTCACAAACAGCACGTGTTTTCTTGATTTTTTTTTCTTAAATATCAGATGATCTGATGCGAGTCGTTGCATTTATAAATTATTGAACACAACTCGTGTTTCTAAGGAATTTAGGGTAGAAAGCTCTGAAATAGGTTTCCAAACAAAATGTTATTTTCACAAACAGTTCTTTGTTTTTTAACCGAAATCAAACAGGAAAATTGTAAAAAAAAAAAAAAAAAAAAAAAAAAAAAAAAAAAAAAAAAAAATGATAAAGAAAATTTGTGAATGCAATTATAATTTTACGGAAAAAATTTATGATAATATAAACTAGAGATTTTTTTTAGTTCCTTACTTATATAAAAAAATTGCAGAATTGAAATGAAATGAAATTAAAGATTACTCAATAGACAGCAATTTGTTTCTTCTCTCGTTCATGCATGTGCAATTTCGATGAAATATGCACTTTCGCTAAAACAATTATATAGCCAAATAACTACAAAAAGAGGAGTTAATGCAAATCTACACTGGAAAAAAAAATTAATTTCACATATATTATAGTTTTCAAAAGCGCCCAAATTCACATCCTTAATCTTTTTTGTTCTCTTTCGCTATTTATGTCATGTAGATCTTGACTTCGGAACAGTCAGTTTCTGATGACTAAATCAATTAATTTACTCTTGCTCTTGCGACCCTACACAATTTGTTGAAACATATGTACGATTAAGTTTGTAATATGATGCTAGATGACCACACGAGCAATAAAATGGAGCCGGGTCAACCAATTAGATTGAGAACTGTGTTTAATGATGGATGCTTTGACCCACTGATTACCGTGAACTTAAACTATAAAATATCAGCCTATAGTAAGTTTTGACGCACAGGCTGGGATACAAGATCTTCGAGGAAATTTTGCTAAATAAGATAATTTACTGAAAAGCACATTGATTGGTTTTCAGCCACCTAGCCAAACAACAACAGCCCTTTTCGTTGTCTTGCATAATGAAGGATTGCCCCATCGAGATTTAACGACTATGTGAAAACCTGTTAAGCTGACATTTGGAGAGAACAAGGAGTTCCTGTCTTAGGTTTAAATAAACCAAAATAATTTGTACATTTCTGAAACTTTTTTTTCCATCCCCACCCTTTCCGCCAATTTTCATCTAGAAATAGAAACCGGGCTGTAATTTGGTTACGATTTTTGAACTTTCGTTGAATGGTTGACTTGGTTATCAGAACTTTGATTCGAATTGTAATTATTCGACAATCTTTAAACACCATTTCTTTGATTTGTCATATTGTTGCCTCAAGAACATGTTTTCATTCAGTTTGTCTTTCAGTATCAGCATTGTATTTTTGATAATGAAAAATAAACAAGATTTAAGATAGAAACATTGGTTAAAGTAACTGAAAAGTAAGATAAAATAAATTAATCAAGAACAATTCTAAATACCCGTATATTCCCTCCTGTGGCATTTCCCTTTTAACCTCTAAAATTTCTCCCCAGCTACTAGGCGCATATGTTTTTAATTGTTATATCAATATTCAGTAGGCCGTATCCAAAGATCAGAAAACAGACTAATCCTTTAAATTTCAAATGTTGATTCTTCATGAAATACCAAAAACTGGCGCTTGGCATTATGCAATCAACGTTAGTCTAGGTAGTTGATTCTTAATAACATCTCGTATGATTAGCTTTCGGTGACAATACTTTCAGACAGTTGTGGCATATGTCAAAGACTGCTTTGAGTTCCAATAGGTTCGTCTTGAGTATCTAAAACAGAATTTACTATGAGTTTATGAAGTCAATAGAATGGCCATTAAAATTCTACATTTACCAAAATCAAGATTCTGTAACATTTAGTAACATTTAAAATAATTCACACAAAAAGAATCATCTAATATTTTGGCCATTTGCACGGGAAAAAAAAGCTACATATAAAGATTTTTAGACGTATATACTCCATTATTTATCATAGAATTGTCTAAAAAAAACATTTATCCATAAATAGTAAAAGTATCGCAGTTGTGTATTTACACTACATTTATCTGTGTCGAAGATCTTTTTACCATCTTTTTTTTTTAATTTCTTAATTTGTAGTACACTACACTATACTACATATATCAAATATATTTTTATATCCAAATAATTATATCAATGCGTTATCACTTATCATACTTAGAATATAAATCTTCAATAAGACAAATTAAAAAATAAATATCAATTTTATTATGTATATTAAAAGTATTTCTGTTCAATTTTACAATCATGTAGAAACTTTTTAAAACAAATATCACATCACTTTACACAAAATTAAAAATAAATATTAAACATATGATAGAGTAAAGTAGAAATATAATAATATAATATATAGTACTTTCAATTTTCAAAGCAAGGTTTAAATTTTACTTGAAAAATAAAACTAAAGAAACCTCAGCCGACTCTCCAAAAAGATTTACCTTTAGACAGCATGGGATCTCGATGTGTCAATCATGTAGTGCTAACGATTAAAGTACTTTAACCGACCAATACATGAAATAGAAACTTCAGAGGGAGTTGACAAGGGGAAGATTTATGGCCTTTTCTATTATCATATTTAAACAATCGATACATGAACATTGACACATCCGTTAATCTTTGCCATTCTTTGGGTACTTTGGGTTGTATTGAACCGAGTATCATTTCAATAGATTAGAAAACTGTCTATAACTTTACAAAATATTTACCGGATATGAATGACGACAAAACATCTACCCTTAATGCTTCCCGACGAGTGACAATTCATTCCATAGACGCAATACTGAGATCAGAGAAAGCGGAAACAAATAGTGACGAGACAGGTCCCAATCAAGTCGACGAAAGCAAGAAAATGAAGTCCACAGACATGGATACATTACTGGGTAAGGCTTTAAGTATTTATTTGAACTTAACTCAAATAATAATAAAATGAATTTGTCGATCTTAATATTTCAAATAATAAGTTTTAATTTTCCCTCTTTTTATTGATTACTGAGTAAAATATTGTACAATTGATCGGATTTGTTGATATTTTAACAAGGCCATACAATACAAATATATTGTACTTTTTCCCGCAGTTTTCCTATGTGCTTAATTTGCAAATTTCACCATGAAATGAAACATTATATATATTGTATTATAAAGTCAATATTTTTTTCTTTACATTAGATTATGTGAAGACATATTTGCTTAGAAATTAATCTTTAAGATTATACAAATTGTACCATTTACATTCAGGTTTTTTTATATTCTGAGATCTTACATTAGTCTTTCATCTTGATCTATTTTGCTCATAACAATTCACCATTAAAATGCTTCCTGAGTCCCATGCGATTTATTTTAATTAAAAAGAAAAGTTCTACATTACTCATAAAAAATCATCATTAAAAATGTTTCCCGGGTCCCATGTGATTTTTTCTCATAAAAATGAATAATTCTCCTTTTGCCATAAAGGTTGTATACAATATCCAAGCCGCGTTATTACATTGATAAAGCGCTAGATCGTTACTATATGTCCCACCAATTAGCTGACAACATGCTACTTTCCCACAATAAATTCGTTAAAATTAGTCTCGATCACTGATTTTACATTATGAAATCGATATCTACAGGGTATTTCCTAATGACGGGGTTAAGAAGGATAGCATCTCGTCCAAATGCAGAGTATAATATTTAATCATTAGATTAAAAGTGATGAGTTGATATGCACATTATTTTGTAAAATTCAATTTTGAAATAACTATGTTTTAATAGTTCATCAAGAATTTTTAACGGTCGATAATATGACTTTATATTTTAAATAAAACTGTAACTTTATAATTCAGAAGATAAAAAATATCATAAATGTACGTAAATAATGCATGCACTCTCCCCATCTACCAATGACCAAAAAGCTATTGGTATGAGGCCCGCGAGCCAGAAATGTTCGCATAACAAAATTAAAACATTGAGGGCGGTCAATTGAAATATCAATATATTTTAATATAACAAAACTTCATTCTTTCTAGAAACAGTCGAACAAACTCGTTAATATCAATGAATCGAACGTGAACACCAAATCCATAGACATCCGTGGGAATGTCGCTCCAGTTCTAGGCTCTCAGCTGTAATAAACTACCATTAGTACCGGCTGACAACACAACGAATGATCCCCTTGTGGTTAGAGATATTGCCTCCTTTTTCTCTGTTTGAATCATCGCCGTAAAAAACAGCTCTGGAAATTCTTATCAAAATTATAAATTACGACTGACCCTCTCACCACAAAGTACAAGAGCGGACTACATGAACATGTTTGAAATATTGTAATTTATGTCGCTTAAAATTGAAGCTATCGTTTGTTCACGCCGGGGTATCAAACAAGAGCCAATTTTATTGGGTAATTGAGGATTTAGAGTGTTAATTTTATCAAACATGGTTCAAAAAAGTTTAATAAGAGGGGGGTTTGTTTTGA
The DNA here is from genome assembly GCF_963853765.1 of Magallana gigas. Taxonomy (NCBI): domain Eukaryota; kingdom Metazoa; phylum Mollusca; class Bivalvia; order Ostreida; family Ostreidae; genus Magallana; species Magallana gigas. Next base: position 48,437,578 of record NC_088857.1, on the reverse strand, counting down.
TCCAGGGTAAGAATATACCAAATAAAAGATGTTGAGAAAATGTGCTTTTTTCTGGCCAGGCACGAGGGGTTGGTCTATAAATTATGAGGTCTTCAAAGTCAAGAGATGATAGAGACTTATACTTATCTAATTCGATTATGTCCATTTGACCCGAATACGCTCAATCAGATGTATTTTACGACACTAAATTGTCATCAATAAAATTTAAACGTTATTTGAAATATTGGACCAAAATATAATTGGTTTAATATTGAGATAAGAGGAAGTTACATTTTTGAATTATGGTCGGGTTGTTTACGTGAATATTTACAATGCACGTGTTGTTGACCTTTGAAGAGCAAATCTTTTGTAGAAGTGGAAATATGTAGAGTGATACAAATTAATAGTACTATTTGTATTCATAATACTATGAAGCAAAAGACGGAACTATTGGTTTCTGAAAATATTTGAATGTCACTGCCAAAAAAGAACGAATTTTAAAAACCGAACCCCTACTCCCCTCCCCTGAAAAAAAAACCTACAAAAATCATAATACACACACTGTAAAAGCATGATTCAGAAAAAAGGCTAAAAAAAACTCAATCCAAGGAAATTTTATAAATTACATTTTCTTCAGACGTGATTATTTAACAATTACCACCACGACTTGATACATTACAATGCTGGATACAGCAAATGAAAATTACAACCTTCCTCTCCACTCGGCATAATCTGTAAATTCTGCGATATGTCATCGCAGCTTCAAAAGACGATTGTTGCAATATTTCTTAACCAACAAGGTATTTATTTTCAACTCAGCAAACAGCGTCTTTTCTGTTGCCAGGGAAAGGGTTTTCATCGCCGTGTAAACACGTCTTTGAACCGTACCATATTGTTTCCCAAGCACTGTCATGTTTCGAGTAGGTGCGAGATCAATTTGATCAAAATTGCTATCTCTAAATTTAAGGAAGGATACTTCAAAGTTGATATTGGCATATTCAATAACAATTCAATGACATTCCTTTGTTCCATAAAACATTTATTTCTTTAATTAGTGTGATTAAATTACACAAACGCGCACGTGCCTCCGTTTTGTAGTTGATAACATGAAGAGGCAGTATTTTCTTTTTACATGTATGCCATAAATACAAATAATTTTTGAGTTTTATTATTTTGTACTTAAACAATTTATTCTCAAAGGTTTTAAGCGACTTGTGTAGATTAACATATCTTTTTTTCTTTAACAGAGGAATCACAGCCAGGAAGCAGTTCACCACCAAATTCCCCATGCTCGTCCTCAGATTCATTCGTCATATCCGGAACAACACTTAAACGGAAGTTGAATTCACCGGATGCTGAACTGAGCATGGATTCGCACAAGAAAAGACGGTTCCGGACCACGTTCACGGCTGATCAACTTAGGTGTCTGGAAAACGTGTTCCGGTTGACTCATTATCCGGATGTCAATTCCAGAGAGGAACTCTCGCAGAAAACCGGTCTCCCCGAGGCTCGTGTACAGGTTAGTGGTTTTAACCCGAAACAATCCATGGGAAAACCACTGCTCGTGACCAGCTCTGTCTGCATAATTCGAGTGCAAATGAAGTGAACTATACACATCATACCATCCTTATTTTTATAACTATGTGTATAAAGTTTCCGGTTTACGTGCTTTTATGAATGCATTTTGATGATCTTTATCATCACTATTCTCTTTAAACTGTAGAGTAAATTTGAGTTTCAATTTTACCAGATTTGGTTTCAAAATCGAAGAGCAAAATGGAGAAAATATGAGAAGCTAGGGAATTTTGGAGGCCTTCAGGATTTGAAGGAAATACCGGGAAATTATGTACCCGCCCCTAAAACCACAACTCCTCGAATGGACATGCCTCCTTTGCCAATGCAGGTAATACATTATTTTTTTCGTGATCTGTTACTTATATTTATTCATTTCATTTATACACGTATTTTCATTTTGTTTTAAGGTACCAATGCCAAAAATGTACGACGCGGCAAAGAAGGAACCGGTCAGTGACGATGAGGATGTCACACCCCTTAATTTGACCAGTAAATCATCTGTGTCCTACTTTCCTTCCACATTTCCTTTTTATGGACTAAATCCTCTCACTTATGCGGCCACAATGTCCATATTTGGAAGATACGGATCCACGTTTACCGATCCATCTCAACGCACCGGAAGTATTACGTCACTTCGAATGAAGGCTCGTGAACACGAAGCTGCTTTAGGGCTGCAATTACCGTTCAAATAGAATTTAACCCAATGCAAAAGTGACATACACTTTACTTAATCACTACCGCATTTTGCCAGATTGGGAGGTTATTGTCTTCATGATTATATGCAATTTTTGTACATATTTTATCTGTGATAACAAACAATTTTGGGACAATAAGTATGTTAGACCTGTATATAATCAAACCGTCCTTCCATTAACCCATACGCTCCTTACCTTACATATTAAAACCTTTGTATCATATCGCAGTTTGTCGGCTCCCCTTGGTTGCAAGCCGCGCATGCAATTAATTCTTTTAAAGTCGAGTTTTTGTGTACTAATGAAAAAAACTGAGGTATGATTATATGAAGTGGTAGATAATATATCTAGATATATTTATATATATTTTTACTTGTACATGTACACTCCGTAAAGTGATTTTTAATTGTTTTCTATTGCAGCAAGGAATCGCAATAGATTGTTTGTGCCAAAATATAATAGCTTATCATCTTTTATTTAATATTATTTTATCTTTAGACCGTTTTACTCTGAGCCAAGTTACTATTTTCGTCACATTTAGTCAATTTTCTTCTTAGATACTCATATTTTTCAGCGAAGTTCATTGTCTTTCCCACGATCGAACAAAATCATTATTAACAATTTTTCATTACGAGAAATTGTTTTTTAAAATATCCATTTAGAAGTTTTGGGAACACACCACGCTTTTTAGCTGGGCTCTGCTGAAAGCAGTCTGTGCTTGCTGTAGGCAGGCAAATCGCTTATGTTACTATAGATAGCACAACTTCAAAAGTAAATTGAAAACCAAACAGCGTCAAAGTAAAAGCTTCCGCTATACCAAATAGTTACACAAAGAGCCATATTTTTCAAAGGTGCTGGCATTTTGTTTCTTTTTTTAAATTCGAGAGAATTATCTATCTTTTTTAGTTTTCTTATTAATAACGTACTTTAAAAACAATATTATGCATTTTGGACACATACAATGCGCATGAATTTTTATGAACTACTTTGCTGCGCGAAATGGGGATTGAATATATAACGCTTGTTGCAAAATTCAAGGCATCAACCGTTGAACTTTTTTTCCTACTAGACAGACATACTTTTGTTTATAGCCGCTTACAAAATTTGGTCGCTCTCTGACGCTTTGTCAACATTAAAAGCATGAGAGAGAGAGAGAGGGAGAGAGAGAGAGAGAGAGAGAGATCTCCAGTCTTTACTACACAATATGCATAAAGACACACCAAAAGAGCGTGGCTTTCAGTACCTCAGTACTTTGATTTACATTATCATCCGTTGTTTCAATGTCGTTCGCAATGCGCAATTCCGGTAGGTTATTTGAATTTTAGCCGTGCTTTTAACCAAACGCGACAAAGGGGGCGTTTAAAAACCTTTTTTTTTTACTTCTTCTATCCCAATTTCTGGTTTTGACATTAAGAAATGCATTAATGAAATATCAAAATGTTGAAGCAAAATGTGACGAAAGCGGTAGCCTTTGCCAATATACTACAAATGTAGTATCACAACCACAATATAAAACTTCGACCCTCTCTCATGCGGTAAACGATGTATGAATTTCCGGGTTGATAGAGAGTGAGTTTATATGTTATCTATCCTTTGAATAATGTTCATAAATCGACGACTGTGAAAGTTTCAACAAATAAGTTAATACTATAGTTAAACTGTTCATTGACTGAATTTCTGAATTTGAATAACTGGAAAAAATTACAATGTATATATAAAAAATTCTCTAAAAGATTTTAAATAGCATAAAATACGAAAATAGACGTATGAATAAACAACTAATAACTTCAATCTTGGTTACAATTTCCAAAGAAACGCAAGAGCTTAATAGTGTAGCTCTTGTTTTTTTAAGATATAAAAAAAATTTCTAATCTTCCACATGATCAGAGGAGGGGGACTGGATACGGATCTGGGGGCTTAGGAGACCGGACTGGGGGGACACGGTGCCGTTCGCTTTAGAGCCGCTCACTTCCGGTTTCGATCCTTTGTCATTCATTTGCTGCTCTTGCTGTAACAAGTGGTATAAATTCATTATTTAATCCATACGGGAGGTGGATAATGTTTTTCAAGTTTGCTTAATTGCAGGCAATTCATTTTTCTACGAATGGATAGGTCAGTTTCTCAGCGATTCCACAACGTTTACCTGATTCCTGATGCGTCTATTTGCTTCGGCTATCTTTTCTTTATGGACCTCGTACGGAACAAGATGCTTGTTCTTCCAGTAAAGGGGGAATTTAGAGATGTTCATCATGTACCGCTGATTGATCTAAAAGTACAAGAGAGCTTTTATTGAGCTCTTGAAACCTACCACCTCCCCCCCCCCAAAAAAAAACCCAAAACTAAAAAAAAGAATAACAATAACAAAACCTAAAAAACAAAAACAAACAAACAAAAATTAGGATGCCAATCTTATGAGATATGTAATTTTTTTTATTATTTAACTTCAATGGCATGTAATGATTTACCGTATAACTGGATTTTTCTACGGGGTGCTATTTTTTGCGAAACTCTGCGATCAAGTCTTAATCGCAAAAAATTAAATCGAAAAAATACCCCATAAAATGTCCCCATAAAAATACCCCTTGTGATGCCTCTTCATAGAGTCCGATTTCACGCTTCGTTGCTTCGAGCGAGAGAGATGAGAGAGGACACTACGCCAGTGTACATGGACCTTCGTCGACCATTAAACGTTTTCAGACAAAGTTTCCAGGACTACGTGCACAAAAATTGATCACTGACACTCTATTCTCAATACTATAATAATTTCTTTTAAATATTTACCATTCTCTATATTAATGACCGTTGTAAATTTACAGGATGGTAATATGTAGTATGTACATGATAAACTCTACTCACATTCCATTCATCCTGCCAGCGCATGTGATGGTAATGCGGTTCTTTGGCCGTCAACCTTTTTAATATGGCGAAATTTTCATGGGTAATTCTTAAAAGTTCTCGTTGCCTTTTAGTTTTATTCAGGCTGAAAAAGCGAAAACAAATTTGCAATGAAAACAGACATACATGTACGTACAATGCACGTAAATATAAAAATATTATTTCAAAAAGTGTACCTTTTTTGCATATAATCCTCCTTCCGGTTATCGACACTTCCGCCTGTTCTCATGATAAACGCCATTTTCTCCAACAATATTCTATTATCTCTCTCAACAATGGCGAGGCGTTCTCCCTCCATCTACAGTAGAAGATTTTGTGTTATGTCTTTTTATGTAAACGTAGAATGATAAACAAAGAAGATTGATCCGGGCATTGTTTAAGAACTTACCTGTAACTTCTTGAGTTTGATATGAAGATGCATGTAAGTCTTTGGCGGCTTATTATCTATCACTGATTTGGCTTTAAAAAAAATCACGGATCACAAAATTGCTCATCTCCGAAATATAACCATAGTAGATAAAAGTTGTGAGTAAATAGCATTGCCAGTACGCGTAAAACAAATTGATTCAATCTTTTAAAAATTTAACATGACAGTTTCACAATATTAAAACTTTGGCTGTATAACGTTATTCATCTCGTTTTGTTTTCATGATAAGTACCAACCAAGAGAAATCTTTTTTCTGTGTTCTTCATAGAATTCTTGATCCCACCTTTGCCTCAGGTAGATGTTGTTTGCAGGTGTCAGAGGTTGATATGCTCTGTGCATTCTGAAAATTGTTTGCTCGTTAGGACCAATTGTGCTGTTGTTTCTCCAAAAATAGAGTCATGTACAGTGTTTCCAAGGTCGCTATGAAACAAATACATTGAAGCTTTGGCGTTTCAGGTATAAACGTAACAATTCTGATGACGTCATAATGATACCGACGTCGAGGACAAAATTGATAGATTTTGGCGTCATATATCAGTATCAGTAGAAGTTGAATATTCAAACTTTGCCCAGTTATGATTCAGACTGTACACGGTACAGAGTTTACAAAGGCATTGACTTTGGATTGATTGATTCCTTTTTTATTTTTTCTGCCAGCGCGTTTGCTATTCTATACTTGAGTCTTTACTGACCCTTAACCGTGACCCCTTAACTGGTATTCTGTCAAATTGTCACAACACGGCCCTTCATCTTAAATTAGATATTACATGTAATACCCTATCAATTATTTGCTCACATTTTCTAACATTTATGCAATGATTCATCTAAAATAAAAACAAACCCCGTTGGAATGTGTGTCTTTGTCTCAAAATTTGCAAATAATTAATTATTGTTGATATATTGCCGGGTAGTGATGTAAATCTGGTCCCGCTGTCACCAACTTTCCTCAAGTCAATACTCAGCCTCTAGTCTGAAATATGACCTCAAATTTATGCACTTTTCCTGAAAGGACTGAGTTGAGAAATTATCGAGTTGAGGGATCTGAAAATGTTGGTGACGGTGAAGCTTGATGTTTAGTGACAATTCAGTCCTAACAAAGCAGTGACGCATTATACAGAACATGCTCTTAATCATGAAAATCTACGTAAACACAATCTATAATTATAAGAATCGTTTTTATTTGTCCATTTATATTTGTGATTAATAAGAACGGTACAAATTGGCAATACAAGTTAAACAAAGTTTTGGTACATAATGTCACTTTTACGATTTTTGATTTTTTTTATGATTTTTATCATTTTTTTGAAAGTATATGATGATCATCACATAAATTCATCTCGAATGCAAACACTAAATAAAGATCAATAACAATTCTTGAAATAACCTTGTACCGTTATTGAGACTATAAGTTGAATACTGTTATAATTAATATCCATCAACAGTAAATTATTAATCCTTTTATCTTTCGTCATTAGCAACGTAATGGTTTCTCTGATGCCTTTCTAGCGCGTAACAATGACTGCAGAGATTCTATCCGCAACATGTAAACTGCATTGACCTCCTCCAGCCAGAGATTATCGAGATAATCCCATTCAATCGGCTTTCTCGTGTCAACGCCCTCGCCTTTGGAGATATTGTATTACACTGTCAGCGAAACGTAAGATTCTTATTCATAATTATTTTTATTAATAAAAAGGAGCAGCTGATTTATTGCAACAAAATATTTTTTGAGTTTTAATGAATTGTACAAATCAAGAAAAACTATTTTGTTGTTGCAATTTAGACAATGAGTAATTTTATTCTACTTAAAAATGTGACATATTTACATTTTTAGCCAAGAAAAAAAAACTTAATTCTTCATCTTCTCATTCTAACACACTTTTTTTAAAAAAATTCCTCTTTTTTGTACACTGCTGAAAAATTTCATATTTTGGATAAATATCAGTGGGATTATGAACGATCTACTAAGGGAAAATCTGGATAGAAATTATTGTAATTTTTTTTCGTTGGTCAATAAAAATTTCTTCTTAATTTACAAGATCTATGTAAATATTTTTTAAAAAGTTCCCTTTATATGTTATCAATTAATATTCTGATTCTTCACTCATTTTATCATATTATTTAGCAATGGACGTCTAGCGTATATTAAGGAATAATGCTACTAGTCATTAATATCAGAAAGAGAGTTGTCTCCCTCAGCATTGCATGTATGAACCCAAATGCATATTGATATGTATATTCACATCCTCAGATGGACACTTTATCCTCTATGTACATGTACCGGGTATTAAGAAATTCCTAACCAGTTAATTGTCTATAAACAAGATAAATCCATAACCAGTTTGACCGTTGACAATAGAGCAATTTGCATGCGTGAACAACTGACTTTATCACCAACGGAAATAATATTTTTTTCAAAGAATCAACAACCTGCAATTTGAGAAGGTATGTCGTCAACAAAATTTTGTGAGGATTATGGTAGTATTGATTGGTTAATGAAATGAAGAACTTTCACCAATCGTTCTGAGATAAACAAACAAATTATTTTCTTTTTTCACCAACAACAAGCAATTTTTATAACAATATCTCAAGATCGTCCTGAATGCCGTTTTATAGAGTTGCCATCCTCTACCAAACCTAAATCTAATCTCGCAAAGAACTTAAATGATCTTGATATTCTGGGAAAGGGGGCAGCGTTAAATTTTCGCCAATTCTCGTCAATCGTAATCTCGCTCAAATCTCGTCAATCCTCGTACTACATAGTGTTTTGTGGGGTTTTTTTGGATAGATTTCTTAATGAAGATAAATTCATTGACGTAGATTAAGAATTGTGTTCACCTTTTAATGAATGTCAACCAGATCAAATAAGAAACGTTAACCGATGTGGGACAGCAGTGGTCGGTGACATGTAATTTGACCCCCCCCCCCCTTTTTACAGTTCATTATTATAAACTCTTTGCGTCGATATCCATTCTGTATAAATGTCATTTACACTAGAACGTCAACCACACAAGAAGTGCTGAGGTAAGAGAAGTTTTCTAGTTATCGCTTCTATAGTACAGAAAGGCTAGTTAATGAATTCTAGGATGTTTTTATATAGTCTTATTACATTTTGCAAAACAAATTTCAAAAATAAGATTGTTGATTTTTCTTAAATTCCTGTTGAATCAACTAGGTATCTATGGTTGATTTCATATTTTGCATGAGGTTTTAATTCTCTTATTAATTGTTTTGACCAATTTTGGATACGTTCATTTAAACTTTACTTTTATCTACATGTATTTGTGATAAACCTCGTGTATTTAGACCCAACAATGTTAAGGGGAGAAACTACTTTATATAATTGAATTAGCCGCGTAAAAACTGAATATATTAACAAATCCGAACTCTATTGGCATTTATTTGCTTGAACTTTGTTTGATGTAAATTTATTATATTTCATTTTTTTTTCAGTCTGCGTAGACATGAAACTTAGGATTGTTATCATAGCGATGACGATATTTATCCTTCACACATTTGCTCAAGATGACGTCATTAAACATAGGTCAGTAACTAAATAAATTTTAAATTATTTATGAGTTTTTTTCGAAATGTCATTTGTGAATTTGTGTTTTAATATATTTTTTCAATATTTCTCTTATTGAAGAAATGCAAAGATAGAAACAACTTTTATACACTTATTTTTTGCCGCGCTTTCCCAAAAAAAATGATATCCCCTTTTTATGGTTAATCATATTTAGTTATCATCTTAAAATCGCAATTTTCAAGTCTTAAAAAATGAAGAAATTTTAATAATAATTTTTTTGTATTAAAAAGAAAAGCTGTTTTCAGGTTGCATAAGCGGTACATGGCTGATTTGACGCTGCCTTCTATCATCGCCAGTCTGAGCCGCCGGAACGTCTGTCCTACTGTCGACTGTCAGTACTACGAACTCATGAAGTAAGTACTACTAACAACTGACTTATAACAAAAGTGTGCAAGTCTTTTCGTATACATCACTCAAAGAAGCAACATACAAAACCACTAATATTTTTTCTCGCCCCAGATTCAATCTGTGACTTGACAGGCTTTACATAAATGCTTGGACATTTATTTTTCATTTTTTTTTTTAGATATGGTAGAAGAAAGCGGGATTTGTCCCTTCTGAAATACGAAATATGCTGTGATAATTGACTTAAATAATAGAATACTTAATAAATTATGTTTTATCCAAGAATGATCTTCTTTATGTGTTTTTTTTACAAAAACCGCTATTTCTACAGTACATAAGTCGGCGAGATGGTTGTTGTAACCATTGCATGGTGGATAATAGTACAAATACTACCGCGTACGGCGAGAGGATATTTGTAAGATATATTTCATCTGGAGAGGAAAGTGGTGGGAGAAAGAGTACAGACTTTTCTTGTACTCTTTAAAGCTTCACCAAAAATTAGAACCATTTGTGGAATTATCCTTCATCACACTCATAATACAACAATATTGTTGATAATTTCCCGGAACGCCATGTCTTCAACAATCAACGAAATAGATTTTGCTGTTCTGTATATAGTTTTATTTCAGATGAGTGTAATGGAAACTTATTAAATTAAATATAATCGGGTTAATTTTGATGTTCATTTTTATTTTAGGTAAATCTTCGGACTAAGTTGAAATCGATCAATTTTAATTGCTCTTGCATGAATATATAAATTCTAATTCCACGATTTCTTCAGTTGACTGTATGTATGAAATGTCTGTGAATTTATACCAAATAACATTTTTGCGGACAGCAAGCACAATTTTTTTTATTGTATTGTCGTTTTAAATGATCAATATAACATAAAAATTTAATGTATGTTAACAGATAGACCAAACATTTTTTGTCCATTTTCGATCTGCGCTTTAATTTTCCAATTGTTCTGTTTTTGACAATGCATACTGAGAGTGTTAATATTTATCAATACCAATTTCCTTAGGTATATTATTCTCTGTATACGCCATTGGTATTTAATTGATTTATGACCGGTAGTCTTAATCGCAAGACCTTAATTCAAGAATTGGCTTAAAACTTTTTCTGACCTTAAAACCAATTGAAACAATGTTTCAAAAAACGATTTCCCATTTAAATAGAGAATATTTGAATTTCCTTTCTTTGATATTAGCTATGCAGTAAACTAAAGGCTACAATTTTGGAGAACTTAGTTGTAAACTCTTTTGAACTGCCATTCAGGTCAGAATTTAACACAACGGAATCGGTTGAGATTTTTTCATCAATGTTTCCTAATTGAAGTTTCGAAGTCGATAATAATGAATACAAAAAATGATAAGGAAGATGGGGGGAAAAGGCCGCCCGTTGTGACATTAACGTTCCTCTGATTGTACCCGCCTCAGCAGCCCTGGACGCAATTTTGTGGAATTGTCGAACAATGCTAGTAATTTCTTTCTTAATATCGTCTTAAAGAAGTGTTTAGAGAAGTCTTCAGAAGTCTTCATTTAATCAACCGTTCTTCGGATTTTTTTTCGAGGTCTTAACGTTGCGGTAATTGTTAAAGTATTCCCATTTAACAACAGTGGAAGGTTTACAGAATTGTATCTGTATCATCGGCGTACATCTTTTTATCAAGATTTTGATGCTTTATTCCAATTCCAATTCTTTTTCATGCAGAATATTCTCAATCTTCAAAAAATGTTTTGCTTCAAAAAGATATAAAGATACTTAAAAAACAGCTTTATATCCATAATCCGATTAATTTTATATATATATATATATATATATATATATATATATATGTAACTATATATATATAAACATACACATGCATCAATCCGGTATCATGTTGATTAGTCGCTGCTGTAGAAATTGATTATAATTGAAACAAGAAATACAATTGTTATCAGAATTGTGGCGGTAAGATAAACTACAAAAAAGAGATGGTCTAAAATCTCCGACAGTCTGCGATAAGTCAGTGTGTTCATTTCATTGTTGTTTTGTTCACTCTCTGAAACTATCCCTAAAACGTCAGTGTCATTCTTCTCTCCCTTGATAGAGGGCACCACTTTGTTTACGTCGGCGTCACATTTCTTTTTGGCGCGCATCGTCTGTATCTTTTTGTATATCCTGTTTGCCCAATAGGGGGCTTTCTTTTCTTCTTGAAAATACGCATATATTATGAAAATGACAATATTAACAGAAACGGTGCTAAAAGCCAGGGTCACTCCAAGATATAGCGCTGCGGAAAAAAAATAAAAGAATGATCACTTTATACTCATATATAAAGAAATTATCAGAAATTTCCGTCAATTGCTCAGAATACTTACAAAGGAGGCAGACGCTTTTAGAGGTGCTAGGAATGTTATCAGATATAAGGGAGAGATACACGGCGTACGCGAGCAGGACCGTCAAACTGTAGCTCATCTTTTCTCCGGACTCGGTCGGCAGCTTGTACACCATAGGTATCAGAAACGTCATCAGGATAACCGGAAACAGCGTGTTTAGTGCGTGATAAACAGGCTTTCTCCTCAGGGTTATGGAAAACGATAGAGTAGAGTACCAAGTCCCTCCCCGGACCTGAGAGCTAGGGGTGTGGCCAGCGCTGGACAAGAAGTCCCACTCGCCATTTTCGCTGTAAAATGTTGTGTCTACCGGAGTGTTTTCATCCATGAACAGGGTTATTTCTGATTTTGTATACCCCCATGTACTGATTTTTATAAAGCACGTCTGTCTGTCTAGAGGGTAGTAGGTAATGTCAGACTCGCAGGACACTCTGTAGACTCCTGAGGGACTCCAAAAAATCTTCCCATCACTTTTGATTCGCATGGGAATTTTGATGTCACTAATTACTGACATATCATGGATTCTAATGTCAAAAAAAGTCAAAGTTAAAAAGCTAAGAAAAGAAAGACACGAGATATGAGTAAATTATTATATTCGTACACTCAGTTATTTTATCATAGACGCTTTTTATTTTACAATGAAACAAAACTTGTTAAGATTCACTATGTATTAAGTTGACTCACGAGTTCTCGATGATGAGAGCGGGCGTCCAGACGTTCACCTCGGTGCTGAACAAGGAATCGATGTTGCTATAGTCTTGAGATGTTGCGGAAGTGTTGCTCCAAGAGAGCCGCCAGTCATCCCAGCTCTTTAACAGAAAGTCAGAATTTAAATTCACAGCATCGACAAGAAAACAAGAAATTTCAACGTATACAAACTCATATGACGCTGATTTAGAGATACAGATGTAATTTAAATTGTACCCCGTCCTAAGATATCTTCGATGCACAGTTTGCTTAATTGATGAGGGTATCCGGGTGAAAAATGAAGTTAAGTCAATGAGGAAATATGATTTGCTCACCCCGACAACAGCCACCCATCTTTATAGAAGAGGTAAATGACTCACAGATTATAACAATGATTAGTATTTTAGTTTATTTATATGCATCATGGTCAAGGTCGAAAATTAACTTAAAAATACAAACCACAGTCACTCACTCTAGCTCTGAAATATGACTAGTGCTTTGCATGGAAGATGCTTGGCCAGAGCAGTACGTGCAAGTTATGTGTTGTATCTGCTACAAAATATGATAACTGTTCATTTTTCCAGAAAACATGATATACATGTACAACATACAGATCATTTAGTTTCATTTTAAAGTCTTTGAAAATTCTCCGAAAAATATAGGCATTCTAAAAATTTGGTTAAGGTTGTATTCAATACTAACGAATCAAACGTCGCCCTGATCAATAATTCATCTTAAAATAGATGCCTCATCAACATGCATACACTTGTACTTTAGGTATGAATGTAACTACCGATGCATCATCATTACAAGTTTAATTTACATGATAGAATATTTTGATGAGGCCAAGAATGATTTACTCAAAAATAGCAATGATCAGAATCTTCTCAATCCGTAGTCCGCTATACCTGGTTGATCTGATGGTTTGGTTAGAAGGTATTGTCTGAATCCCGGAAATAACAAAGTCACACTAATAAAGCACCATCCTCGCAACTCTGGGCATAACGTATCTTGTACATAAACTATCATCGGATCCGCATGTTTTATATACATACGACAAAAGGCTACTTCATCTGGTTTCTGATCCGCCCTGCTCTAAGAAACCCTTGACTTGGGAAGATGAAGGTTACTTGTGAAAATGTTACATTAAATACATGTTTATTATTTTCAAACTTATCTATAACTATTATGGATAAGTTCGAATTATATTGTTTTAAGTGGTAAATAGACTGGCAACATAAATTAAAATCTCAGATCTTAAGATATCTTATATATAAGCTTTCCAAAAATTTCAATAGGCGAGTCCGGCCATTGTGCCTGATTTTCTACTTAAACGAAGCTAAATGAAGAAAAATCTTACTTTCATCCCTTAATCTTATATCATCAACATGACTCATAGACGATAAACAAATGTGACGTACAATTTGCCACCAAACGATACTTACTAAAGAAAATTCCTGGAAGATCTCGCTTTTATTAACTATTCATTACGAGAAAAGATAAATCTGGTTTTGCAATGCTTGTTCAAATAGTTTTAAAATTCAGCGAAGCGCTACGCTTTATTTAGGCATAAACCCATTTAAGTGCATTTGAAAATCCCACACCTTTTTTTCCCTTACAAATACTACTTTTGTTACATTTACTAAGCATACTCGTATGTAATCATTTGCATTCAGTATTGCCAAAACCTTCAAAATTGACTTTAAATCTAATTGATATTAAGACATCAAAATATGTATATGCTAATTGAGCAACAAAATGCTAATGAAATCTGATATTCAGACTATAGTTTTTGGGAGTTGATTTTAATCAACTCTCCTATGCAGTTACTCTGACAAACCGAAAGTGAAACAGTGTTTGGACCTAAGCACAAATTATCACCGCTGACAAGACGTAGATCTTGAAAACAAGTTGCTGTCCTTTAAAAAAAGGACTACAATACGTGGACCATTTGCATGTGTTTCCAACGAAAACGTGAAAGCCTTAAGATTATCAGAGATTCCTCTGCTTTTAACCACTAAATTAATTTGTACGTTGTATTACGTATACATGTACATGTATGTATAGCCCTGACTTTTTATATCAGAATTTAAAGGATTCATACTTCTAAAATAATTATGATCTATCTATGAATGAAGTTTGCATGTATAGTATCAGGCATTCGGTGAATTCTACTATTTGCGCACACATTACGATTCGCACTACTTTGTTAACTATGCAGTGACAGCTTTGTGTAAATCAAAAATTTCATATTTTGATGCATTTTTCTTGAGATTAAAACTTTTATACAGGAACCAGGCTAGCTCATGCGCAGGCTGAATTTTCCCCATAGCATCCGGTTTAACCTCGCTTATATATTTTCTGCGTGGACCTCAGGGTCCACGCAATAATAGATTAATTCGGTGTACTGTATACTATACCATAGTTTTTCAAAAGAAACGTATTTATAAACACCTTGAAAATAGTCAGATTTTATATAGTACGAACAATTTAATTGTTTTTTGTAATTGTATGTATTCCTACGCCAAAGTTCTATATAGTCTCGTTCAACCAGACGCTCGGCTGTCTCCGTAAATCTACGACAAGCAGAGAGTCTCTCTTGGTAGTCAGAGATTAACGGAGACAGCCGCGTGTCTGGTTGAACGAGACTAGAGTTCAATATTGCTTGGATCCAGACGTGTACAATTTTTAGACACATTTCGATTACTGATACACATGTACAGTTTGATGGAATTAATTCTATCTTTAAATATTACACAGCATGATTCATATGGGGTTTTCTCGAAATTCCTGTCGGAAAAGTTTGACAATTCATATTATAAAAATGTGCGTAATTCAAATACGGATTAGAAACTACTTGCCAGGCAAAATACCATATCGTTGATTTTAAAATTGATAATAATCAATAAAATCAACTCCCGACAGTACTTCAGTACTTTGATTTATAGAGTGGGTCATCATACAATTTTTTAAAGAACGTATACTGATAAAACATGTAAATGTCTATCTTTTTCAATTTTCAAAAAAGTGGTACCGAGACCCACTCTATGGTAAAAAGCAAGTTTTCCTCCTTCAATTTTCAAGATGATCATCAAATGGCAAAGATCGAATTGTGCTTGCGCAATACTACATTGCGTTTGTTATTTAAAGGGATTATAACATGTGATTCCGTGGTGTAGGGGTTAGCGAGGAGTTCTTGGAATATAAGTATGACGAAGAAGGTGTTCGATTCTAATAAATCGTGTTGTAAAATTTGTTCATGTCTTTGTTTGAATTCGAAAACTCATTTGACGTAAAGAAATTAAAAATTGCGTTGTTATAATTTTAACACACGCACTGAATCATACTATATTTTTTAGTTAACTGCTAAATAAGTTACGATTATCTTAAGTATATATTTTTTTTAAAATAAACATGTTACTTTGTCGAGGGGGTACAAATTATAGATTTTAAGACGAAAGATTGGAATTATTCTCTTTACACGCACATAATAAATTCTCTGGAGATATGTAAGCACAGGAATAAAAATATTTAAAGTTAATACATGTATTATTCTAAACGCGTGATTGTCATTTGAAACATAATAGTGATAGGATTGTGACCACTTGTGGGCATATGCCTCGGCTTATTCCCCCAGGTTCTTTTACAACCAACCAAACAGATTGTTGTAAACACCTGTGATGTCACTATAGTAATCAGTTAATGTCTGCAACAAGGTTTTAACATAATGTATAGAAAATCTGATAACACATTTTATTTACATAAATGTCATAAAGAGAGCCGTGATGCAAATTGCATCGTGATTAAAAGGTTGATGTAGAAGAAGTACTGACTAATCTATGTGATTCATTTTCAACAAAGAGAATGGATTTTCCCTTTCTTTTAAACAGTGTACTCACTATAGATAGGTAACCGGACACTGACAGAATCTGGTCCCTCACATTCTGGAGAAACAAATAAAACAAATGTAGAACAGGTCCAGGTGATTTCAATTGAATTAAATGTAATAAATTTAGACTGTCTGAAAATTTTCATATCAGAAAACATGATCTATTTTTAGTTTACTTTTTCATTATATAATATTTGTAGAAATAAGTCAAAATTTGAAAATAGTTACTTCCAGTGCAAGATTTCGTCACACCAACTACCATGGAATCATTTAAATTCGTGGGGGCCAATTTTCGTGGATGGCATCAATATTACAGGTTTATGGGGACGTAATTTCGTGTAGTACATGTATCTTATACATACAAGGAAAATATGAATTTATTACTCTTATTCCTAAATTCGCGGAGGAGGTTAATTCTTGAATGAGGGGTACCCATGAATTCTACGAAAACTGAGCCACCACGAAATTTAACGATGCCAAGTATTGGTTACATTGTAATATATAAAGTCTAATGAATTGTGCTTTACTGTTGTATCTCAGTCCGGATTATTTTTTTCTTTGTGCCTGTTTACTCACTAATTCATTGACGGTCAGTAACGTCAGCGCCACCTTAACGTCCACTTTCTTGACCGGTCGCTGGAAGGCGGAGTAATTCGCGTTCTCAAATAGTTCCGTCCTAAGAGCTTTCTCCAGGCCCCAGGAGTAGTTGGAGGGAGGCAGGGAAAGGATCGGTCGTACAACGCTGGTCAAAACAGCTGAGAAACAATATCAAAGAACGCGTATTAGTTATTAGTCCCCTACTGGTTTCACCGAGGTATAACGAATAAACGAGGAAAGTATGTAGTCAGTAATAATATCGTGCATTACTTGTGTCTAACAAAACAAACAAGTTCTCTAAAATAGTTTCAAGCATTCTGTTGTTAATTTAATCGAAAGGGGTTTTTGTATAATTACAATCGGGTTCGTTATCGGGTTGGTCTGTTGATTCGGGGTACACAAGACGGTAAGAATGATATTCTGCATAACAGTGCATTGTTTCCACAAATTTCTACAAACCGGTAGGGGACGTGTATTGCTTATGCAATACTCTCAGAATGCTTGTTATGCTAGCTTCTGAACGATTCAGTGTTTGGACCAAGTTAAAGATCAGAAGTAAGGGAGCTTAAAGTTAATATAGAATTTACACTGATAACTTGTAGTGGTTAAAAGTTAAATCACGATTATCATTATCTATTTCATTAATTTCATAAATTCACGATTTTATGAACTTTCTTCATATAAAATGTTTTTTGCAGAATTTAAAAAAAAAATACTTACCCAGTGTGAAAAGATAATCTTGAAACGATCGCTTCATTGTCGATACTTTGCGACAATTTCCGATTATTCATCCACCGTACGAACTTCTATCAAAGATAACTTTGCAGAAATACGTCATTAAAATCCATTGGGACATTTCCTAATTAATCTGTACGTTGATTGGACTATATATCAACTGATCCAGTGTTTACGAATAGCTCGTCGATTCACAGAACAATCATATTTCAAACTATTCTGTTTGATTACTTTCTGTTAAATTACATTTTCTTAAATAAATTGATCAAATGGGTTGGTACAATCTAATAGACGTATAGCTTTGAAAACAAAGTCTTGAGTGTTTCTTTGTTGCAAATTATTTGTCAATTCATATATCCATTCGAAACAAGACACAAAATAAATATTGACCCTTTTCAAGCCCCTCTTATGGTAATTATTGATCCGTTATTTGATATGAAAGTTTACAATAGCAATGTGTTTTTGCAAAGTTATTAATTGTATGTAAATAAAGTCAAATTCGTTTGTATTATCCTAGTTTTGTTTTTATTTTACAAAAGAAGTTTAATGAATATATTTTATTTTTTAAAGGCAAAATCGATTACCACAAGTATGTTTACATCAATAAGTATACTTACTGACATCAATTATTTTGCATTTTCTCCGGGCTGCCTTCCATCTTGCTTGAACCTTTTTGAGTCCGGCCTTGTCGTATCATACAGTGTGTGTATGATACCCATAATGCGAGAGCACTGCAGCTTTGTTTGGGTATTTTAGGCTGCGCGACATTCTTCTTTCAATAATTTTCCTTTGTTAGCCGGCGATTTTTAAATATGCCTGAGTCATTAAAAAATTGTCGAGAATGTAAGGAGAGACACCACGGTGAGAGAAATCACGGTGGGAGAAATCACGGTGGGAGATAATCACGTGAAGCTATATAGACATCGCGTGAACGGTCGTTGTGCAATGGAGGCATATGCTTCACTTAAACAATAAAATGCTTTCTTTGGTGATTCATTCGGGATATGAAGGTAGCAACATTTCAGAAAAAAAACAATTATTTTTTTTCTGCAATGATCGCTACCTTCATAACCCGCATGAATCATCAAAGAAAACATTTTTTGTTTATATTAACATCTTTCTTTTAACTAATCAATAAATTGATTATGAAAAGTTAGTAAAATTCACTAAATTACTGTTAGTGTACACGAGTACGTTAGCTAAAAGAAACAGCCAAATCGTCTCTTGCGAGACTTTGGGTCTGACATCGTCATTGTTATTTCGTGCAGTCCGTGATATTTCTTAGGTTGCTGTAGGCTTCGACCAATCGATAAACAGGGCGTGTCAATTTTAGTCCTGTCAGTTTCTTGTCAGTTTCAGCCGCTGTATATTTCGACCAATCGATCAACGGGGCGTGTAGATTTTAGTATGGCTGTTTCTATAGAGCTATGAATTAACTATAAGTTTCCGGAAGAAATACTATAGTATAGGAAATAATACTTAGTAGATGTAATTTATATATTTGAAACAACAATCAATTTTTTAATAATTTTTTTTTAATGTTAAAATTCCTTGGACCAGGCCCTGGGGCCATAAATGTTAGACGAGCTCACTTTTGATCCCAGTTTCTATTTTCCAATATATAT
Organism: Magallana gigas; assembly: GCF_963853765.1. Lineage (NCBI taxonomy): Eukaryota > Metazoa > Mollusca > Bivalvia > Ostreida > Ostreidae > Magallana > Magallana gigas. Next base: position 48,418,165 of record NC_088857.1, on the reverse strand, counting down.
ATATATATTTTCTTATAAGTTTATTAGTTTCTTTATATCCAATCTATGTGTTCGATGCTACAAAGCCAACCAGTACAAAATGTTAGGCATTTTTTGACATAACCACAAAAGACATGGAAATCCTTTTGCAAAACAAAGAAAAAAGACAATAGGTCCCCTTCCAAGAACTAAGAAAGAATTTTTCCATTCTTATACTAACGAAAGTTTGTGCAAGTACAGCACTGACATGGACAGAATAACTAGTTCCATTATGGGTCGCACCTAAACATATTAAGAAACGCGTCTTGTCGCGTAGACAATTGCATGTATCTCATCAGCTGTAGGTTTGCTTGCTCAAAACAATAAGTTGGAGAAACAAGTGACCTCCGAAAAAGCAACCACAATTCCGCCATAATCACAAAAAAACATCAAAGAGTCCGACAGGATCGAACATTTTAACCCCGGTTGTCACATACGGGAAGACTGGGATATGACAGTACAATTTATTGTACTAAATCCTCACTGGACGGACACAGAGAGAACAAATTAGATGCACAGTCTTGGACGCGGGCTGATCTCAGACTTTCAAGTAGTTGTAGTTACCGTGGTAACCTTTACATATAAGGAGAATCAGCTGTTCTTTCTGTTTTAAGTTGACAATTTACCACTTTTAATGTTGGGGAATTTTGAACATCAGGGGCAACAATTTCATAAGAAATTTGCATGGTTGACGTCAGCTTTAAAGATTTGTTTAAGGGCACGGGTAAGCAACCAGCTAAAAGGACCAAAACCCGTGCAGAAAGAAGATCGTAGAAGTTCGATCGTTTTCGACCATCCGATGATCAACCCCCTCGAGACTCGGATGACGCTGATTTGGTAAGACATAAAGGTGATAATGTATCTGTTCATGATGTCATACAACAATCAATTAGAGAGTGATAACGCAGTCTGCTGCAGGTTCTGTACATACGGAAACCAATTATGCATGCTAGAATTAATAAATTATAGATTAAAATGGAAGAATTTTTAAAAAATCAGAATTAAAAACAATTATGAAAAGTCAAAGTAGAGACTTCAATTTTTAATTCGAGGATCTGGATTTTAAAACAAAACAAATGAAAATAAACTTCTTATACAATATATTCTTAATCTTTAAAAACTCTCTTGTGGAAAACATTTTGAAATTCTTCAACCGGGCGTAGAGAGTCTGAGAGATACTAAAGAAACGCATCACTTCAGAAATTCAAATCAGAGAGACGGTTTAACCTTAAGTCCTGCAAGGAATTAAAAGATAGAGAAAAGTCAGCCGAAATCTTAGAGCAAAAAATAAAGCAATCATATTTTGCGCTACGAAGGAGAAGTTCTTAAGTGATAGATATGCATAGCCTGGCCACGAAAGATAGCGGAATTTAAACCCATAAGTTTCCTGTAGAGTCCAAGCTTGTAACTCTGCCCTTAGATTGTTTGGGTTTCTTTCCCAAAAGTAAGAACTCAGCATTCAATAATTCCATTTCAAAATACTAGTAGATTATGTCGTTAGTGAAATGTGTGTATGGTCAAACTAGTGAGAATTTATATAGTGTGCGTACACATGTTGCTAGACGACGAATGTCAGATTCATGAGCCCTTTTTGATAGTGCAACACAGGAGGAAATAATGCAGACAGCTCATTGAGTAACAGAAACCAATTTGTTTTAAATGAGGGTAGGGTCTCAAGGAGAAGACCAGTTTGCCAATTTTTCAGTCTTTGACACTTCAAGATGGTCGAAAAGGATTGAACATAAATAGAAAGTATAGATATTGATGTAAACTAAAGTTTTTAAAGGTAAACGTTTTGTTTACGATTTATCTATACTTACCTGCATCACCCACCCCTTGTTAAATCGGGTCCTTGTTCCATGTAAAGGCAAACTGAAGCGGAAGTGATTGCGCATTATGGGTATACACATAGTGCATGATACCACAGGGGTTGTCAGAAAAGTAAATCCAATATCGTAAGCAGCCCGAGGGAAATGCAAAAAATGTGAGGCAGTAAAGTATAAATATATCATAAAACAGAGGTTTTACCGGTGGAAATCACGTTGTTACATAGCGAATACCTATTTTGTATTTGGCAATATCGTAAACAAAGATTGTCTTGAATTAATCACGATCGTGACATCTCCCCTTCTTTTAGATTGTATGTATACTTTTACTTATATTTCTATCAAAACCGTGGTTGAATGTTGAAATAAGTAATATTAAAAATTCTCCTATTCAGCCAATGAGAATAATGCGTGGTTTTAATTGACGCTAATTATATTTTCCCGTTTTCATCAGGATTGTTTCTTTTTACTTACCCTTAAATCCTGTTGAATTTTAAACGTACATGTAAACAGCTGATCATGTATTACAAAGAACGAAAAAGGGCCCTATTTTTTTTTATTCTACGGTTATGATGCATTTGTGAAAATTGTGGATCATTTGTTGTTTTTCCAATAAATTGCTTTTCTTTCGGAATTTGGGATCCTTTTATATACATGTAATACTCATATATATGCAAGATTAAATTAATTATATGTATATATTGTATGCTGATGGAATAATCTACACCCAATACAACGTTTTCTTAAAACTTATTTTGTAATCCACCTGTAGTGTACAGTCCTGCCATGCACTTCTTTACACTAACCTGCTTCTACAGCAAACCTAGTTTAGTAGGAGTACAAATATTACAAACTCTCGGATATCTTCATTTTTTAAGCGGTGCTTTTAGAACCATTTTAACAAGACCATGGACTTTCGATTGGACGTAACTATCTATTTCTTGTGTCAAAACAAGTTAAAAAGGACGCGGTTTCAAGCAAAAAATGCACTAATTGCGTAGTCTTAGCTCAAAAAGCATAAAAATCTTGTTGATTTCGAAGAGTCATGGCTGAGTGGCCAGCAATGAAATAGACAGGCCTACGACACATTGCTGTTTGACACAACTACCCAAAGTCCAAGCTCTTGTTAAAATGGTTCTAAAATTCTTGAAATTTTTTACAAACAGCAAACTTGTTCACTACCAACAGAGAGAATAATGACGGCTACATCGGACTCGTCATGTTGTACAGGAAACCTCCTCACAATTCTTTTTTAAAAAGTAATACAAATTGAGAAGTATAAAACAAATACAGAGAAGTCACTGATGTAACTATTTGTATGATGCCCAATAAATCTTTTTCAGCATAATATTGTCTCCGAGCAAGAAAAATGAGCATCTTAAAACAAACTGTTATAAGGTTTTTAAAGGTTCTATTTGAAATTATTTATTCCTATTCATTTCAATATAAATCTTTTAAATTATATTTAAAAGACTTCGTTTCTCCTAAGAAGACAGCTCTTAAAATGCACACTTTACTGTCATAGGTTAAAACACGTTACGCGGCAATGATAATTCGTAACATGAATATCAGAAATTACCGGTTAACTAAGTAGATCCACTTAAGTCCTTTGACTTCGTTTTAATTGAGTTTAACCTATCTATTTCAAAAACTTTTTACATTTCTATTTATGTAGAAATGTATTTATTAATGTTACACGTGGTAGTGTTTGTTTATTCTTTACATCTATTGTCACCTAGTCAGGTGACATTAACATTCATAGCACGGGCTATGAATGACCGTGAAAGTTATTGTGTACTAGTAAAACCATTCAAAGGCTCTTTTTCGTGCAATCATATACATGTATATTTAAGTTCCACCCATCCGCCCATGTGTTCGTCTTATCCAATATATAGATGTATGCATTGTCTAAAATTCGTAATTTTATTCTGTAGATATGGAAGATGTGGTTTCGAAGAAAAGAAATTATTGTTAAATTGAATGTAATTAAACTGCACTTTCAAAGCGCTTCATATCCTACTCACGAGTTTGTTTTTATTTCATAAACATTTTATGTTCGTTTGAGGGAAATGAATAAGAACATAAATGTTGCTTTGAAACCTCTTTTTTTCATTTTTTTCAAGATTCTTAAGTGTTCTCCCATTCTAGTTATTCCTATGATGCTGACTTCGAGTATTAACGCTTAGGCAAACTTTAAACTACCATAAATCGAGAACTTGTCGAAAATTTTGTGTAACCACCTTTTTGGGATTTCTCATCAGATTTTGCTATTTGAGTATTATCTCTTCTTGAAAGAGCGTTCTTCGTTGACTTCCAATATAATACTAACACGCTTAAAGCTATACACGCTATAATTTGCGTCAATTTTGAATAAAGGGGAAAATGTATGTGTTTGATTACTAATAAAAGTTACCTTTATTCTGTTAATTATAGTGCTCAATTCGATCACGTAACAAATATATCAAATAATAAACAATAAAAACTATTTATTTTCCTGCCAGGAAAGTAATGCCTCCTCGTGAATATCAATCTATCACGTGATATCGACAGCTTAATTTAGCCTATCATACCAAAACTGGTGAAGGGTCAACATCTTCATAATTGTGATAGTTTCACAAAGGAAAGGATATTTTCAGTAAAGCATGAATTTGTCCGATACACGAGTACAAACAAAAGAAAAAAATACAAGCCTGTGAGTAAATATCAATACTTCCTTTAAAAAGATGACGTAGACCTGTGTTTTTCCCCTATGTGCTATTTATAGATCCTATAAGTAAGGGTATCGTGAATGACAAACGTATTTTACTCATTATACATGTATGTATTTCAAATTAACAAATGTTAAGCATATTAAAAATCAAGTTGGATATTTAATTAGGCAAACAATAACGACCACCAAGTTCTCCGCGGACATGCGCAATGAGGTCGGTTTCGCTCTTCCTTCATCAATATTCATGAAAAGGTATATTTTCCTGGCAGGAAAATAAACAATTAACAATCTATATCTTTGTAACGAGATGGAATTCACCATTGTAATTTACAGATTAAGGATAACTTTTATAAGTAGACAAACACATGCGTTTTCACTGTCATTCAAAATTGACGTAAATTATAGCGTGTATAGCTTTAAATTAAATGTGGACAAATAGAATAAAGTTTACATAAAAATTATTTTCGATACCGTGCAACTATCCATATAAGTTCTCAAATTAATGAAGAACTGTCGTGACTATTTAGAAACAACATCACAATAATTACTAATAATCTAAGAAAATAAACGTGAATCAGTTTCCTTTTACTTTATTTTATACTATTAGTGAGACGTCATAACCAACGGATACACGATGTAGACGATAGTTACTTGAAACAGCAACAAATTCATATTAGCTGAGAAGTTTACACTCTAAGTGAAGGGAAAAACAAGATTTGTTTATTGCACATGTCCTTCACAAACGGAACAGAGCACTATGTTGATTGACGAGAACCTTTCATCCCAAAAGACGCCCTCTTCGTCCAGCCAAAGAGCCCCGTAAGTTCTGCAATCTTTGTCTTAACCTATTAAAACCCCTTGGTCTTGGTGTCGGAGCGGGCCGATTGCTAGCTGCAGGGCGCCGACTAGGCCGGTTAAAGAATCGCCGAGTCGGTCGCCGTGTTCTTGAATTGGGACCAAATCGACGGCGGTTCTTCGGTGAAAATTTCTTCCTTGGTGGTTTCGGGGTTGTGGGCTTTGGAGTTGAGTTTGAAATTCCGGCATTTTCCAATTGTACCGATTCATCGACAGTGTGCAGAAAATCTTTCCTCAGATCAATAAGACTGTTTGGATCAGCGACTTTTACCATGACTGAGTCTATCCGAGATCTTGCTTTTAATATTGAGGGGTCGTTTTTAGCAGAACGGGCAAAAAGACTGTTGAACTTCACGAACCCACATGATCTACAGCAAGCTCTTCCGTATCTCGAACAGGTATATTCTGCGTCGAGTTGAACAAAGTGTGCACAAAATGGACTTGCATCCCCCAAGCAATCTAAAATTTAATTACAGAAAAAACGTCTGTCCTTTTAGTACTTTAAACAAGAATATTCGTTGTTATCATGTTCAAGCTGTTGCCTTCAATTAAACCTTAAGGGGGCTGGGTGGTCGCTATATTTACAGTCTTTGAATGAAGATTAAGTAAAATGGTCCAATTGTGAAGCTAAAATATGTTTATTTTTAACTTTATAATACTTTACAGTATACAAAATATATTGAAAAGTTTAAGGCAAATCTTATGGTTAATTTGTTGATCGTCCAACTTCCTTAAGATGAAAACTTTAAAAATATTGTTTTATAGAAATCATATCGTAAAAAATCCTTGGTTACATTTTTAAGGGATAATATTTTTACCTGGTTCCAATTCAGCGGCTCTAGCACATGACTCGCAGCAGTCCCTTCGTGTCTGATTGTAGTAACAGTAACCCGGCTTCACATCCCCACAAAGTTGTTTATCGGAACATTCTATATGGTGAAGACGAAAATATTTCGACCATCATTTTGCTATACCAGCATAAAAATCAAACAAAAAACAAGACCAGAGACCCACTGACTATTTTGCTTGCCGATGCATTACATCTTTAGTAAATACATTTATTTGTATCTCTTTCTTAGATTATTTTTTCTCAAAACGCATTGTTTTGAAGAGTGCGATCAATGTTCGATATATATACAATGAAGATCGACCAAAATTGTTTATGCACATCCCTATTGTGAGTTTTCGGTTTTTTCAGGGGGTGGGGGGGGGGGGGGGGTAGCTGATGGGATTTGATGTAAATCGATTTAAATAATTGGGTATAAATCGATTTTAACCAACATTATTTTAGGATGCTTTCATACTTATATGTGAATCAAAATTTAGCATAGTTTTCTTTCTCGAGAAAACTATACATCCCTAATATTTATTTAAGAGCTCCCCTATTCTGTTTGTAGCCATTTTAGATCGTCGCTTCTGCCTGAGAGTTTTGGCAAAGAAAGTGGGCGCTTAAGATGTAGATTCGGCAGGAATCTGGGCGCACAAGAAAAGTGAAAATTTCATTGATTAATTTTGGACATTTTTCGAATTATAACCGTTATTTTGTTTCTGTTGGACATAGAATGGGCAGACAAATGTTTGAAATGCAAAAGGTTTTGTCATAATATGGGCCTAAATATAGCAACACGGCGGAATTGATGCAAAATCGTACTTATTTACAGCTGTTTTTAAATGATTATGATGTCTCTGGGTCTTCTCTCCACAAATTTGAAACTTGTAAAGATGACTTTTAGACATTTAAACCCCAATTGGTTCGTGTCGATGGTTCCTGCAAACTCACTATCTTGTGCGCCCAGTTTCTTTAGATATGAAAGTTTATTTTCACAATTTTGAATTCCAATCAACGAAGGGTAATATGTTTAAAGTTTGGATAAACTTGATCCAGTAGTACAGTGAATGAAGTCGAAAGTTTAAGTGTCTATGCCCTAATCCAAGACTCCCCCTAACTGCGACCACCTACATTTCAGATTTCAAATGTTCTCATTCTAACTTGTTTTAAAGCAAATTTTACAAAGTTAAAGCTTTTATTTTTTCCTGAGAATGTTTTTCTTTATTGTAGACTCTGACTTAGCTCGTTAGTCATATTAAACTTGAAACTGATGCATACCGGTATTAACTTTACTTTTACAATAATATCACAGTCTTTGCATTCTTTTATAAATTAAATACACGTAACTGCTATTAATCAATAACAGGATTTAAAGTTTTGTTGGTCAGGGTTATTTTTAGTTATATATTTACCTCTCTTTATGCAAAAAAGACTACATAAAAATATAGGAAAATTCTTAAATTATAAGCCGAAATATTAAATGGCTTTTCTTCTGAATAACAGTTTAGGGTCTAAAGTAACTAATGTAAATGTATAATATAGATCTGATAGTTAATGTGTAGAATGTCCAGTCTTATCAATGAAAGATCTACATGCATGGTAAAAACAGTAGAATTCGGCCTTGTTAGATAAGTTTGAATATTAAATGAAGTTTGCATGCATGGGGAAAACTTAAAATTTTACACTAACTTGATCTGTAATCTGTTGAATTGATAAACGTTACCTGTACATTGTGTGCAACACGAAGTCCTAAATGATAGAAATCGACACGGATAAGACATGCCTTCTGCTCTAGATGCACAGGATCTAAAACCAACTTCAACAAATGGCTTAACACATAGGGAATCATAATAATCAACAATTGAGACAAAGTTAGATGGTGTTGTCTGCACTGGAGCTGGAGTTGGCGCTTCTGTTGGCGCTTCAGTTGGTGCTGGCGTTGGTGCTGGTGTTGGTGCTTCAGTTGGCGCTGGAGTTGGTGCTGGTGTTGGCGCTGGCGTTGGTGCTTCAGTTGGCGCTGGCGTTGGCGCTGGTGTTGGTGCTGGTGTTGGTGCTTCAGTTGGCGCTGGAGTTGGTGCTGGTGTTGGCGCTGGCGTTGGTGCTTCAGTTGGCGCTGGCGTTGGCGCTGGTGTTGGTGCTTCAGTTGGCGCTGGCGTTGGTGCTTCAGTTGGCGCTGGAGTTGGTGCTGGCGTTGGTGCTTCAGTTGGCGCTGGCGTTGGTGCTGGTGTTGGTGCTTCAGTAGGTGCTGGCGTTGGCGCCAGTACAATGGGAGCGGCAGTGGTCGGTACATAGTCAGCACATGTTTCACAGCAATTATCTCTATAGGCAGCATCTTTACCGCATTCAGATTTACTGCACGAGTCTATCTTATCTCCATATTGGCAGCCTGGAACGCATATAAATTTTGATTGTTAGTGATTAATCATTTTGATAAAACAAGAAATATCCTGAAGGCAAGATAATGTTTGGTCTAGTGTGCATACCCAATCTTTAGTCAAGTTTTAGTTATTTATATTTAATGAAACATCATGATGTCGATTAAATTAGGACTATGCAATTACACACTAAAAAGCTTTTCTTTAGTTATTTTATGTTGTTGTTTATAAAGCTGAACACAATTCATAAATATGTATCATTAAACAAGTGTGTAAACCCTTCGATTTTGTAAAAGTTGATTGCACACCCGAAACTCATACTCCTTTCCTGGTGGTAAATTTTGTGCGTTTTCCTTGTTTTATGTACAATTTCTGTTTGTAAATAATGCGTTGACCTGTATATTGATGATAGTTTTCCCCTGTTTTGGAAAAAGTGCGTAAAATTTAATTTGACAATGCCTTTTACGAGCCATGTTTAGCTTTAAGCATGTTAATTTTCTCTTGCTCTCATATAGAAGGATAGCAACAATTTTGTATCGGAGGAGTTGATAAATCAAAAAGTTAATTCGTCATTCATCGCCTAGCTCACCCTCGGGTCCAGTATTGACGCTCTTGCACGTAGCACAGCACTCTCTTTCCTCAAAGTAGCACAGTGATGGATTAGTAAGAACCTTGGAGCATGTATCAGCCCTGTCTCCATATGGACAATCTGTACAGAGCAAAGTTGGAGGAAGTTAGATCAACACAAAGACCAAAATAGTTACAAAAGGTAAACACATTTACATATATTTGTTTCTTGGTTTCCCAAAATGGTAAATTTCGGTATTTTTTTAAAAATCTTATTGGAAAGAACAAACACATTAATTATCATCGTGTTAATTTTCGCAACTAATCGACCCTCTGTAATCTCTTACCTGGGTTTGACTTGTCAGCAGCTTTCTCGCAGGAGTCACAACACTTGTAGTCATAAGGGTTTTTGTAGCACAGGGACGGCGTTTCGGCCACTATCTGTGCGCACGTCTTCTCCAGGAAGGAGAATTTCTCCTGCATATCCCCATGCACACAATTTGCTAAAAATTCAGTTAAAATGTATAAAACTCACGATCAGAACTATCTTTTATGACTTATAAAGAATTCATTGACCGTCAACGGATTACAATGGCGCATCATAATTGGAAAATGTGTCATCTCATTTGTATCTTTGTTTCTGTAGTCCGCAAGTAGCAAATAATAGACGGCAACATGGCCGCCGTAACGAAATAACGATTTTTTTTCGAGACACGATGACCAGTCTAGACGGACTCCCAAAACGGAGTCGACGGAAGTGAATTTCTGCAAGCATTTTGGACTCCGTTTTGGGAGTCTACGCATGCGCACTGGTACAAAATATGGCGATTTTTCGGTGAAAACATGGGGTCAACAAAAAATCGTCTTGCAAAGTGCTGCATGTGTTGGCAGACGTCTAACATGTTTTAAAAGACCCAGGATGTAATTTACTATCGATCGTATTTGCACGAAATAGGGGTTTATTTGCACTTAAGAAAGTTATTTCTCTTCGAAGTTGGACGTTTGGACGATGCTTAAAAAGTTATATTTTTGTGTTTTTCATGGAATTTAATCGTTGATAAAAGGTAAATTGCATTAAATTTTACTTCTTTCATATTGTGTTACAATTTAAAATCACCAAACATACAAATTGATAAGTGCGTAAACGAAAAAAGCTTCGATTACTAACAAAAACATGGGTGCTCTAGCGATGATTAAAAACGTCTTTTTGGTATTTAAAAAATAGAATTTGTTGTATAAAAGCCCAGAAAATGAAACGAATTATCACTCTAGATTCAATAACTCTTTAAAGCTATACACGCTATAATTTGCGTCAATTTTGAATAAAGGGGAAAATGTATGTGTTTGATTACTAATAAAAGTTACCTTTATTCTGTTAATTATAGTGCTCAATTCGATCACGTAACAAATATATCAAATAATAAACAATAAAAACTATTTATTTTCCTGCCAGGAAAGTAATGCCTCCTCGTGAATATCAATCTATCACGTGATATCGACAGCTTAATTTAGCCTATCATACCAAAACTGGTGAAGGGTCAACATCTTCATAATTGTGATAGTTTCACAAAGGAAAGGATATTTTCAGTAAAGCATGAATTTGTCCGATACACGAGTACAAACAAAAGAAAAAAATACAAGCCTGTGAGTAAATATCAATACTTCCTTTAAAAAGATGACGTAGACCTGTGTTTTTCCCCTATGTGCTATTTATAGATCCTATAAGTGTTAATGCAGAAGTAAGGGTATCGTGAATGACAAACGTATTTTACTCATTATACATGTATGCATTTCAAATTAACAAATGTTAAGCATATTAAAAATCAAGTTGGATATTTAATTAGGCAAACAATAACGACCACCAAGTTCTCCGCGGACATGCGCAATGAGGTCGGTTTCGCTCTTCCTTCATCAATATTCATGAAAAGGTATATTTTCCTGGCAGGAAAATAAACAATTAACAATCTATATCTTTGTAACGAGATGGAATTCACCATTGTAATTTACAGATTAAGGATAACTTTTATAAGTAGACAAACACATGCGTTTTCACTGTCATTCAAAATTGACGTAAATTATAGCGTGTATAGCTTTAAATTGAACTGATAATTATCATCAAAACAGTAATAATTGTTCGCGGCATTCGCGATGTTAGGAAACCATGTTAAATACATAATTATTCAAGATAATTGGATAATTTAGCATGAAAAAGATTAAAATGAGACTATACTTTTAACAAACAATGATAAATCAACATACCCAAGCGTTAAATTAATTTCAAAACAGCTATAGTTGTGCGTGGTCAAAGTTTTGGGTGAATTTTTCATTTTAAAAATTAATCTTACGTAATACAAGTAAACGGTTATGAACATATGACATTAATATGACACATAAACGTTCAGATATGTTTTTGAAAGTTTAGATTTAATTTTTATCGTGTTTTTGGCCAAATTTAGAGATTTATTTAGAACTAAGGGGCATAACTCGCACGTTGTTTACATTAGAAACGCCATTTTACCGCAATGCATGATGGAGCCAAAGACTCCGTTTTGGGAGTTAACTCCGTTTTGGGAGTCCCGTCTAGACTGATGACATTTGCATTGAACAAGGACTCACCGTTTTTCGCTGGAGCCTGTGGGTCATATACACACTGGCCTTCTATACACCACTAAAATACAAATGTACAAATAAAGTATATTCCAGTAGTTAATTGGTTCATAAACGTACCTTGATCATCTTAGATTGAAACGCAATTCAACGACGTTGAAAACCAATGAATATTATTATACATATAACCCTAGTTATACCTTTTTGTCTCCACAGGAAGTTCCCCTGTACGCTATTCCAAATACAAACAACGATGCTCCTTCCCCTGTATTGCAAGCCATCGAAGTACAGATGTCATCAAACGTTTTTAAAGCGCCACCCTGCAACAAAATAATCCATCATACTTTCTCATCAGTAGTGTTCAAATTATAATAAAATTGGTTTTAATCAGATGTGTAATAGCAAAAAGAATAAATCAGACTCACCCATCCGTAGTAAGACCGGGGTCCAACAGTGGCTTTACATTGCTCATTAGGATGAGAGAGTTGCCCTGGGTGTGTGCCAATATTTTGTTTGAATTCCTCCGCGTCGTAAAGGAATGCTTCGTCCGTGAGACAGTTTTTGACGGAGGAGCTATCACTGCTTCTGTATTCAGAAATATAGATTTTTTTCATTATCATGCTTTGATACTTACAGATACTTTTCTACAGCATACAAGCGATAAGTACATCTACTGACCTCAGGCTATGCAGAGGAATTATTCCTTAAACGGAGAATCTATACCATAGTCTACAGACGTTGCGTATTTGTCCGTGAGTGTATAGGTCTATATCTACATCAATTATCAAACAATATACATGTACGCTAATGGCGCGCTGTTGTGCCCAAGCGGAGTTTGCATGAATATACGAAATGAAAAGTAAAAATTTTAGAAGACCTTATCTTTGATTCGCTCTAAAAATTTTGGAAATGTGAAGGATTTGAATAATAATGAAGGACTGTTAAACTCTTTCGTAACTCTACTGTAACTAAAAAATTCCGTACTTTTAAAAAAAAATGACCTCTTCCATCACTTTTAACTCTGAATGAGATTTTCAGCAAACAGATTCATTAATCTTAAAAACAGGATATTTCCTTATGGGGGATTCCAAAAAATAAAGTTTAAAGTAGGTTTATCTTTAAAACTAACAAAGAGCTTTTATTGTTGTCAAAGTAAATGTAAAAAAAAAAAGACGCTTGAAACAAAGTCCCCGGGACGGGCAATTTTACTTCGTTATAAGCGTATCCGTCAAGTTTACAACATGTAATAAAGTTACGGGGAATGAAAATCACTTCGCTGTAAGCGTCAATTCATTATAAGCGTGTTCGCTATGACCGTGTTTTACTGTACTTACATATTGGCAATATAGTTTCTGAAATAATTAATAGAGCAAGAGGAGAATTTCCAGGGGTTGCGTTTGGTTGTTTCCGTGGTCTGACCGGACACCGCTGTTAACAGGTACTGGTCCATCTCCGAACAGGTGTTCCCGTAACCGTCATGCTGTGCCCCTAGACTGGAATAACAATAGACCCATACGATATACTACTCGCTTCACCAACAATTTTTTAACTTAATAATTAGGAAGAATTTTAGTAAATATGGTCTGTATAATGAATATAAAGACATCCTTTTGTTAAGTTGTTTGTAACGTTTTTGATGATCTAGGCTTTTACCTGTGTCCAAGTTCATGCGCAGCTGTAAACACGCTCTCGAAATTTCCAAAATCTTCAATAACGGAGGTACTGGCTTGTGTGCACAAAGCACCAACGTATGCGAAACCTTAATGAAAATCAAGGATGTAAAATAAACATCTCTTGCTATTTTTATCAAGTTATGATATAAAAAATCTAAAATCTAATACTGTAAACCAACTATATTTTCTAATACGTCAGGGGTAATTTCTGTGGCCTACTCTAGCAAGATACGTTAAATAAATGCGAGCAAGATTGATAATGATCAGGACTGTACGCGACGATGAAGTTCTCCCTCAAATGATTTTTATATTTAGTTCTTATCGTAATCTTAAAAGCGTTGGATGGCCGTCGCCTTTTTGAACAATATTGTTTTCCTAATGATGAAGAGCATTGTACACAGATATAGGAAAATATTCAAATTTCAAAGCTAAAATATATGGAATTTTTCTTAACCAGTTAATACTTTATAGCTTTAAAGATAATATCTAATAATTATAACTTAAGGTAGATATAATGGTTAATATGTTGACGATCCAGCCTCCATAACAAAGGTTACTGTCATAGTTTACAAATGTTAACTTTACCTGTAACATCGGTTTGGTAGTTGTTCTTGCTAGGACTGTAGTAAAGATCCAAGCTACAGAAGACAAGACAACGATAATGTTATTGAGCACATTTTCAAATATATACTAAACTTATCGTTAATCGCAACAATAACTGGTTTTTCAACTGAATAGACAAACTCTCTCTCTCTCTCTCTCTTCTATGACTTAAATAGAATACGGGTAATGAGGTTAAATGTAATTACTCTGTGAACATCATAAGATGGTCGTGTTCGGGTAGCTGCGTCTTCTGTCGGAACTCTGTGATGTTCTTGAGGGAGGACTCGATATCGGTCAGGTCCCGGAGTGTGTCATCGAACACGTTCTTAACTTTTCCGCATGTGAAGCAGGGATAATCGTTAGTCTGCAAAGACAGAAAATTAGTTAGAAAATGATATCATTATTTTTGTTTTTTCTGTCAAGGTTACTATATCGTGTTTTGACTCAATGTTATTCTATAATAACCAATGTAGGGTGAAATCTTTGAGGTTTGACATTATGACTGTGTACATATAGGCACAGCGAAGCTTAGCTTTGTCGCCATTTGCGTTTATTTCACCAAAATAGCACTGATACCGCTATTACATTACCCTAATATTACATAATTATAATACGTCATCAAACTAATTAGTTTAATATGATCTTCATGCATATGTCTTCCTTGAAATATATTCGACTGTACAACTTTGATTCAAACAAAGACAAAACATTAATTATTCTTTCTCCTTGAAATATTTATAGAGCCGTATTATTTTTTTCAAAATAATTCGTGAAAATCGGAGAGTATGATATTGAATTTTACCTTGCAAATACGTTGCAAAATATGATATTGAACTTTACGTTGCAATGATTGCATTGCCAATTTTCCATTTAAAGCAATCAAAAGTATAATCAAAAGACACAACATATTTTTTTTTATCAAATTGAATGTAGTGGGTTTTCCTCTTAAAAAAAATAATCAGATGACCAAAGTAACTAGTTATTGGGTAACTTTATGAATGCACATTTTATTGATTAATATATATACAGTCTTGTTTTAACGCTTTGGTAACAAACCAGAAAACACAATATCCACCTGAGTCAAAGGTACTACTCAGAAATACATCTTGTTTATATATATACTTACATCTACAATGATGAAACCAGTGACCACAATGTTTAATGAAAATTCTGCTTGTATGGTTTTATATCTCAGAGCAACCTGCAATAAAACAATAAGATGTAAGTTCAAAAACAGAAACAAAATAAAACAAAACAAATATATGATTATGTGAGATGAAATATAAAGGTTGGACTGGTCAAAAACAATAGATCTGCCCTATAGCATGCCGTTGAAGGCAATACTGTTACTGAAATTAGTAAACATTTGTTTGGTGGTTTCCTCTTTACAAAATTCCATCTACTTAAGGGAAAATAATATAGATCTTTGTGAAAACTAAATTTTATCTAAAGCATTATGCTGTAATTTGCGCACAAAATCAAAGTTCATTGCGCCTTCAGAGTGTTTCAATGTAGAACAATTATAATATTTAGCTAGCTTTTTTGCAAACTTAATATTTTTGTTCAATTAACATTTCAAGCATGGGAAGCGTAGGCTGTAAAGCATATGATTTAATATCAAAAGACTGAAACACGTACCCCGTTGATTACTTGAGAGAAGTAAGCTCGAATATCTTGTTTGGCCTTTGTGTCGCGTTCATTTTCTGTGGCACCTGCTGCTTTTTTGTAAAACCTTTGTTTTTAAAAGGATATTTTGATAATAAGTTCAAAATAAGTGATAAAGATACAATTACAATTATAGATTGTTCGATGGACAATTCAAAGCAGATGATAAAGATGAAATTACCCTTTTTGTTTTGTTATATATATATATATATATATATATATATATATATATATATATATATATATATATATATATATATATTTACTGCTGCGTCAAAAAGTTTCTATTTTACGAAACAAACCTTTCATAAGTTGCATAATCCAGGGCAATCAGGATACCAACTTGGTACTCTGACGTCACCGTTGCCACGACCAATCTTTGTTTTGCGGTTGCAAAGGCTGTAGGCCTTTGACCGTTTACAATGCTCTCGCCTAGGACCTTTGACTCGGTTGCATCAACTACAAGCTTTTTCTTGTTCCTGCTGCTTAGAGCCGTAAAAGCTTGCAAAGGATCGCTCTCACTTCCGGTGTTAGCAGCGTCACGGTCGATCGGGGGCGGAGTAAACGTCAAACCCTTGACGTTAGAGGCCTTTTTCCAAGACGATTGGGAGAATCTGGAAGTTGGTTTTCTGCTGACAGGTCTCCGTTTCTTGCTTCTGACTTTTTTGACTAATTAGAAAAGCATCAAAAGGAAATAACTCTTTTTGTTTTGCAGACAAGAGACACAGTCCTCTTTGAAATAAATATGTTTAACAGAAGTCACTTCGTCGTACAGTATGTAATAACGCCAGTGCTAACATGTGTTACTCTTAGAAACTTTTTCTGTGGGTTTTTTTTACCAGCTACTTATAGTTTAACTTATTTTGACGTATATCTCTGGCATAAGAGAGTATTGTTTGTTTTTATTTATTTAAAACACAACCAGCAATAAAAGTTTTCCTTAGTGAGATTTCAGCTAGTGTGTACAAATTACTTTCATAAGCTTAAAATATCAACTGACCCTGTTGCAAAGGCTGCTAATTGTTGATTTATGTACACATGTTGTTTTCAAAATTGTAATAACGACAATAAACATCGTTTCACACTTTAAGAAAATCTATCACATTCATGAAACAAATGAAATCAGTGCATATTTCTTAACTGTTTGACTTAATCATAATCTAGGAGAGATGTTTAGCAGTAACGTGAGTCTCTTCCTTCAAGTAAACCAACACTACCAGTTCTTTTTTTTTTTTGTTAAATTGATTACAATTGCCAATGTTCTAATTTTTGTGTAACCAACCCTTGCTTTAGCACTGATAGATATTCAATGTGCTTAAGCCAACATTTTTTTTCAAAGTTTAGCGATTACATTCTTCTCTTATTGAACTATTATGTTGTTAATGATTTATTGATTGATACATCGATGTATCATTGATATGCAATCTTTGAAAATTTAAGAGAAATATATGATCTATCATTTGAGTAACAATAAGTCTTACTTTCCTCTACTTGTAACACTAAGTCTTACTTTCCTTGATCTGTAACAATACGTCCTACTTTTCTCTACTTGTAACAATAAGTCTTACTTTCCTTGATCTGTAACAATACGTCCTACTTTTCTCTACCTGTAACAATACGTCCTACATTTCTCTACCTGTAACAATACGTCCTACATTTCTCTACTTGTAACAATAAGTCTTACTTTTATCTACTTGTAACAATAAGTCTTACTTTTATCTACTTGTAACAATACGTCCTACTTTTCTCTACTTGTTACAATAAGTCTTACTTTTCTCTACTTGTTACAATAAGTCTTACTTTTCTCTACTTGTTACATAAAGTCTAACTTACTTTCATCCCACGCCGCTTTGAAATCTTTCACATCCTTCTTCATTTCCCAGTTCTTTCCTATGTTTGGCTTCTTCTTTTTGAACAGTCCATACATGACGGTGGTCTTCTTTTTGCCGTTACGGTCAGTCTTAAATTTCACCTGTCTCTTACGCCTCGCTCCTTGATCAAGGGGTTGTAAAGCAAACTCTTCCCCGCTAACATACAAAGAACCAACCTGCAATCGAAATGCACACGTGTTGTCATTTTTCAAAGGAAAAGAAGGGAGGTTGAATAGGACTGTTCATTATATTTTTTCTTTACATTAATGGCCATTTATAAAGAAAATGTATCTGTTCTCTGAGAAGGTAGGGTACATATCCCCCCTCTCCTCCCCCGATCTTATCAAAATTTTCCAATACGTAAGCCAAATCTAACATCCCAGAAATAATGAGTTATAAAACATTGCTGAGGATCAGATATGCTTAAATCATATATATGTATATTATCAAGAATCGTTTGCTGTTATTAGCAATTCATCAAAATGTTATATTTTCACTTTTGATTGATAATTACTGTATGCAGTCGTATTCACTCCAACCTTTGACTCAGAAATTCAGAAGATGCATTACAAAGTATAGACCAGAATCGTATTCCTTATAAATTGAGTCTAAAAGATTGTAGAAATAAAAGAAGATGTTCTCTTAATAATCATTAATCATAATGGCATTTAAGATATTTTTTACTTACAGAAGACTAGTATAATTGTTTTGTTTTTTTTCTTTTTCTTTTCTTTTTCTTTTTTCTTTTTTTTTTTGCTTTATAGTGCTATTGTTCTAAGTTTTGTGTTACCAACCCTTGCTCTAACGCTTAAAAATATCCAGTGTGTTTAAGCCAACATTATAATGATATTCGAGATGTTTTTCATTTTATCTAGTTTACAATTCATACAGATCAAAATTTATTATGTATTTCTATGTCAAAAAATCATCTGTGTTCAAAATTGTCCAATTATTTAGTTTAATAATACCAATAAGTTGTATAATCCTTTTTAAGCAAATTTGTTGAGAAATTCATTGCTTTAGCTAAATCAGACAAAAAATTATTCAAATTCTTTTACCATAATCAAATCAACGTATATATTACATTTTTATATGTTTATAATATTTATGTTGTTTATATATGATGAAATAGTTGATGTAACAGAATACATGCCCTGCAGAGACTCTTTGGTGCCTACTGGCTTCGCATTTTGCGTGCCTTGCATATTTTTATATTTGTTATATTTTGTATATGTATGCAATACTGATGAGCCGCATGGCTAATAGACTACCAACTGTAGTTTATTCTTTTTCAAATCAGTTGGCAAAATAAAGAAAAAGTACCATTAATTAGAACTCTTTACTATGCAGTGTAGAGAAGGTTTTTAATTAGTATTGCATATATTTTAGTTGAGAATAATTTATCGTGGTGTAACAGATTTGTGAGCCGAGGATATTACGCATCGATAAAAACAGGAGCTTACCACTTAATCAATCACAAAACCAACGTTCTATATCTACCTCTAAACAGCCCTGTTTTT
This sequence comes from Magallana gigas, assembly GCF_963853765.1. Lineage (NCBI taxonomy): Eukaryota > Metazoa > Mollusca > Bivalvia > Ostreida > Ostreidae > Magallana > Magallana gigas. The sequence goes on along the minus strand of NC_088857.1, from coordinate 48,399,046 downwards.
CTGTAAATGCTTTAAAAATATAATTGAAATTGTAACCACAGCAACCATATATGTATTTGGTCCTATGTTTCATAATTATTATATCGATTGGAGGGATTTCTATTTTTAAATAACTTATTATTTAAAATATCACCATTTATCAAACTGTTGTCTGATTGTATCTAAAGTTGAGAGAGAGAGAGAGAGAGAGAGAGAGAGAGAGAGAGAGAGAAATTTCGTTTGAAAATTAAACTCATACATCAGGGTGTGACACTCCAAGATTTCCAATTGAAGGAATGATGACAGGCTAATTTTACTTTAAAACGCTTTGTTTTTATATGAATTTTATGTAAAATCTAATTTTTTATTTCAATAAACTTGTTTTAAATGTTTAACAGTGTCGGTCTTTGCAAGTAATAGATTAAAAGTAATAAATTATCAAACAATAAAAGATGTTCTCCTGTAAGAAATGTCTGCATTGGTGCTTTGACATAACGATAATCTTATAACCTTACTTGTGCTTTACTTTTAAAAAATGAACAAGCCTTGTATCCTTGTTAATTTTCTCCAATAATACTTTACTATTATCCTCTGGCTTTACCAAACAAAAAGCTATGTATCCTTAATCCACCTCTCTTACACAGAATATATAGGTTTTCAAATCTTCCCATAAGTCGCGGTTGTCTTTGATACACTGCTTTGGTACACTTGCAAAGAATACAATAACAATGGCTCTTGATCCTTAGCAGTATTTTAGGTAGTACATTAGTACTAAAGCTTTTTTGACACTTATTTTATTCTTTTTCAAGAAAAACATGGGTACTCTTAAAATAATCCTTCTGTTACTATTAATGTTCTCTTGCAAATACATGTAGTAATTAAATCCTTCTTAAAGATTTTCTGTCTATAAATGAATTGATAATAAGACCTCTTTTTTTTCCTACGGTACTAGTACCTATACATTAGCCCTTATACATGTACCTTTTTGAATTGGTACTGAAACAGTAACTAAAATGTTTGTACACTTCAAAGTGTCCGTTAGCGAGGATTCCTTGATAATCACACGGTAACTCTGTCATATCAATGTATTCTCGTATTGAACAACTGGAAGTCAGACAATAACCTCTCTTTCTTTACAAAATGGTCTAAAATGAATTCTATTAATGTTCTATAGCATTGAATGCATTGATATTGAAATAGATAAATAACTTGATATTAAAGTAAAGCTTTTCTGTCTTTGCAATTTTTTTCTTGCAAAGAATTTTTTATCCCTTACGTCATAACCAATGTTTTCTATCATTGATCCCTTACATCCTTACCAAAGTCCTCTCGCATTCCCCACCTGCCGCCGACTCCCCACATTGCATTTGTACGGCTGCACCATGGTTTGGATCTTGATAGTAGGACGTTTTCTGTAGATAATAACATGCAAAGTAAATAAATAATAATTATTAAAACAGTGTCTTTGTTGCACAATATGTAAATAAATGATAAATATCAAAACAGTGTCTCTGTTGGACAATCCAACAGTGCATGTATCTAATGACGAGCGCTTGATTTGTTTCCAAGGTTCGAGAAGTCTGTAAACAAACTTTCCTAATTCACGTTGTGGTGACAAATACTCAAACGTATAAATAATTACAGGAACAAGAAGTTAGGTGCCACCAAAATGATTAACAATGGCGGAGGAAGGGGAATTGATCAACATGAACGTGTATGAGGCCAGTTTTTTAAGACGGAGTTACCTACCGTGTCAACAGGAACCATTTCTTTGACCAGCACGGATTTCCCAGTGGAATCCACTCGGGGGACAAACACAGTGGCGTCCATATTGAGATCATCGTTTCTCTTGAGGTGAAGCTGTATCTTCTTATTCCTGGTTCCAATATCCAGTTCAATGTCTATATTTTTAGGATTTGAGTCATCCCCTACCGGGGCCTCTACAACGGCTAAATCTGAGGGTTCTTCTGCAAAACCAGAGATGAATTAATGTTTTCAAACAGAATCTAGATTAATATTTTTGTGAATCAACTTTCTGGTGAATTTGTTTTAAAGCAAGTACGTAAATATATTTCCTTAAGTACGTCCTATGCATTTTCAAACAGCGGATTAATGAAGGAATTTGATAAATGTAGATTTTTATAAGACCTTTCTCCTGAGAATATTATTTCATTGAAGAAAAAAACTATCCTACTCTTGTTTTGTCAGTCTGTCGCTATGTCTTTCAATGCGTTTTTTTTTATATGCGGAATGTGTTCATTGGTCCGTCATGGGTCTTTGTATGTTGGTCCGCCATTGTGTCTTTGTATGTATATTTCTATGTTTATGTCTATGTTTGTGTTTCCATTCATCGATGCCTGTCTTTGTTTTTGTGCCTGTCTTTATATCTCTCTATAATCTGTCTTCCATTTGGAAGAGAGCACTTTTCAATCTCCTTATAACAGTTGTCAGGTGTATTACGTCAATTCAGTGAAGTAATGCACGACAAAATGTCAAAGATCAAAACAACAGTGCGCTTTTGTTTAACAATATTCAATCTTTTAAACTATAAATTCATTATTCATTCCAATTCTATTCCAATCTTAAAATTATATACAGATACATTTAAGAAAATGGTTTGTCTCCGATGAGAAAACCTCAAAAATAGGCACCAGAAAAAACAAGAAATCTCTAAACATTATTGTCAGATTTGTTTACTTTGTTATTCATTTGTTTGACATACCAGCATAGTTTATCCAAAGGTTGATGAATATGATAATTATAAATGAATAGTATATATAGATAGGGTTCAGGTAAGGATATGATCCCACAGACACACGCAAAATAGAAGCAGAAAAAATACAATGAGAAATTTTATTTTTAGTAACGATTTCATTCAATCAAAAATACGCATTTTAAATAATAATAAATAATAAAAAAAAAAATACCTCAGCACATAAAATATAATTCTGTTTTTAAATATGTATGTCATTCTTACCATTCTGAGCAAAAGTATTATTCCAGAGTAAAAAACAAAAAATTAGAAAATATTGCTTTTCTTTTATCATTGTTGATGCACTTTTTTCAACTGAAGACATTTTACTTGAGAGGAGCGAAATATAGGGTCATTTTCCGCTAATTAATCATTCTTACATCGCTTTGTCGGGCGCAGCTTGTTGATTTTCTGTACTTGAAAGGATCATTCTACGCAAATTCATTCATGCAGGAAAGCAAAATATGCTAATAAGCATTTTGTAGCCAGTTTGAAAACAATGGATTAGAGCGTTTTGTCCGCGAATCTGTTAAACTCCCGATTAGAAATACATTTGCAAAAGAAACCAACTGACAAATTATATAGGATCGGTAAAAAGTTGAGAATATACTTCATTTGGTTAAATAAGAAACTGAAAATCATTAAGATTTATTTCAAAACTACACACTTCTATTGCAGAGAAAACACCAGAAATATTGATAAACATTTGGGGGGAGGGGTCTCTTTTTGATGAGCAAGTCTCTCTTCTTCTTTTTTCTAAACAAACTTTATCTTTTTATGGATTTCCTTTAAAGAATAAATCGTATTATTAATTTTTTTTCTAATAACATTGAACAAATTAGATCACATCAAATTTAGTAGAATCAAAGAATATCTTTTTCTTATTTGGCGATCCTTTGCAGTTGAGATAGCGCATGACGTGATAATGAACGTGTGCTTTACAGGCCAAGAAAACTTGAGTAATTGTAGTAGATGAAATACGTCATTGTTTTATAATAAAACAAAGTAAAACGCACCATAATGGTCGAGAAGCGGGGCCCTCCAAATAACAGCACCATTGCTACTGTCTCAAGACTTTGCCCACCCAAGTTGAAAATTCCAACATTTACCTTAGAATTTCTAACATAAATCCAATTTAAATGTTGGTGCTTCGGGAAATTTATATTTTACAACCTAGCACTAATACACTTATTGAAGAATTTGAGTAATTTTTTGTGTGAATACACAATAACCTTCAATATGCTACCGGTCTGTTCTATATTCAACACAACAGCACACTCCTTCAAAGATAGAGATATGCTATGTGTGACGGTTATTTATACATATGCATAGTAATTGTTTATCTCAAGTCCATCCAGAACGCATAAGTCGCTTTTTATGACGGAAATGATATATATAAACAACCGTTAATTCGGGCTAGAGAATGATCTATTCTTGAATTTGAATCTCGAATTATTTCGAGGTCAGAATGAGTGATTGAGAATGTTTCATTTTATTGGTTCAAAAACTTGTTTTTCAAACTCAACATTTCACAAAAAATGTCATTTAAATTTGAATATGTATATTAGCGACTGTACACACGTACGCTGATTATATTCTGTGCCTACTTTTTTATTTACTTGCAAAGTCAGTAATATATGCCAAATAATTCAATCACATGTACCTTCCTTTTTCATAAACTTACTGACTAAACTAACCTACTTACTTACTCCTTTATAAAATTCCTTACTTGGTCACTTTCTTTCATACTTACTTTCTGAGAATTCGACCTACGGAAAGTGGGCCTTACTGAAATTCTCTATACCATGAATCATTATCTGTCTTACTCGAAGTTTTAAGTTACCATTTTTTCCCTTGAATACTTGTCTATAAGCTCTCTATAAGTATTTGCTTACTTCAATAAATACTTTTTAACTCATTTTTTTTAATGTTTAATTTGTATGATAAATTATTTCTATCTAATTATGATTTTTTTTTCGTAGGGATGGCAATCGATTGCAGAATTGCTCATCGGTTAATCGAAATTCGTTCCGACCGATTAACCGGCTAATCGTATAAAAATACACATATTTTTGATATTGTTGTTATAATTTTTAATAATTGTTATAAATAACACAGAAAGCACGATAGGAATACATGTATTTTGTTTGTATGTGCCTCTACCATTACTCCACATCTGCTGGGTATATAGAACCATTTTAAAAAGACCTTGGACTTTCAGTAGGACGTGACTATCTATTTCTTGCGTCAAACAAGTTAGCAATGACGCTGGTTTGAAGTGAAATATACACAGATTGCGTAGTCTTAGTTCAAAAGCCATACAAATCTTGCAGATTACAAAGAGCAATGGCTAAATGCATGACCTGCAATAAAAGACAGGCCTACGTAACATTGCCGTTTGACACAACTACCCAAAGTTCAAGCTCTTGTTAAAATGGTTCTGAACAATTTCAAGAGAAGTACATGTTTGCATCAATCAAAACCTACATAGTCAGACCTACTTCTATATTAGTTAATATGATTAATCTCCTAACAGTTTTGATTTTCATCTGTGTACTAAGGTGAGAATAAAAAGCGAGAAGCGTTTAACTATCACCCCCAGTCATAATTTATCATGCATATGGAACATGCCTTACGGTACATTGATATGTAAACACATGTCCAATACCATGATTTTGTCGTTAATATAACTTGCTCATAAAATGATATAAATTGGAATAAGTCACGTGAAACAAAACAACAAATATTTCATGTTTATCTATTGCCTACTTGTATTTCATCAATTAACATTGCATCTGGTGCATCAAAAACGTTGAATTTATTTTTATCGATTGTAAAAATAATTTCTGTTTATATCAAAGGGTTTTTTTTCTACAGAACTAATAGACAATACCTGACTACATAGTTATCTGAACGATTTCAGAACGTGATTATGTTTAGATGTGTCAGCATAAGTTAGAATTTGAAGGTGATAATTCCTCTCAATTAATAGTTCATGAATAAATTGTATGTACGGAAAATCCCCTTTCATTCACTTTCGATGATACGTCTCTGATTATTTGATTAGTTAAGCATGTATTAGCGATATAATGTAAGCTAAACGTGCAAGTCACATATAACATCAAAGATAAGAAAGCACCAAGACAAAATAAAATGATTGCGCTGACCTGAGATCTTTTAGTTAATTCTATATCCTCGACAGAAATAAAAATAATTCAATATAACAGCAAAGCCGTAAAATTCAAATCTAATATACAAAAGAGATAAGGAGTTTAAAAAAAAAACTTAGAACATATGAATTAATCAGGCATAAAATTAGTTAACGTAAGCCAAAACGACCAAAACAATCGATATCTAAACCAATATTATGTAATGAACGAGGAAAGGCATTTAGTTATATAAGAATAGCTGATATTCTCATATGTTCTCTATTAATAAAAAGAAACAAAGATATTAAGAAACGCTGCAATGAAATTTAACCATATATTGAATAATTAAGTTACATGTACATGTAAGGTGCACGTTAAGATTATAATACGTGTGTTTCATCTAGAACAGATACGTGAATGAGAACATAAACTGAATTCTGTGAATAAAAAACTAAGTTTTGGGTCTTAAAATTAAGAAATATTCCTTTTAAATTTTTTCATTAAACTTAGTATTTTACTTTTATGCAAACGCATTGTGCAATCCTTAAAACAATGCTGCTACAGTCGTAAATACCCAGAATCATTCAATCTATTACAGAGACATTTTAAAATTTATGAAACCTAAAAATATTGAAGTTTTAAGGGCATCATCTGTCAAACGCTCGGCCATGTTCATTCACAGAAATCAATATACTGCTTTCCAGTACACGAGGGTTGTTAGAAAAGTTAGTGGACGAAGTGATTTACGGAAAAATGACTGTGTACTTTGTAGGATGACTTATGTCTTATTAAATTACTCTCAGTTGAAAATAAGTATGCCAAAAATAATATCATTTTGATAATTCGTTCAAAATATACAACGAATTTTACTATAGATGTATGAATTAGATTTATACGGAGCGTCATTCTATATTTCCACGACATCATGTGACGTCAAACAACTGTCGGCAAATCTGCCACGCTTTTTTTTTAAAGTGAACACTTTTCAGTTCCATGCACTTTCTTATGTCATTTAACCCATTCATAAAACGCACCTTCATACCATTATTTGTCAAGATTTTAAATAATGTCTTCTGTGACATATCGTAGACCATTTAGGTCCAAAAAGTTTTGTCCGAAGTTTCCATAAAGCAAAGTCCATAGGTGCAAAATCCGGGTTGTATTAAGAAATGGGGATGGGGTTGCAGCAAGAGCTGAAAATATCAGCCCTTCCATCTTTAAACATCTGATTCCATTTGTTAACCATTGTCCTAAACATATGTGGGCCATCTCCTGCAGCATCTAAGAACCCTTTGGTTTGAACGGAGATGTTCCTGATTGCATACAAAATTTAATGAAGGCCCGGTGCTCCAAGTTGTCCATTGACGTTAACGTTCTACTTAATTTTCATGCGTGTGTCGTCCATATTCGGCGATGAAATAGTCAAAAAGTCTTCAATTTAAACTTCAATTGAAACTTTCACAAAGTGACCTTCCTAAGTTATTTTAACGTCATATGAAATACCGTTTATTTTTATTAGAAATTACGTCAAGTTTGGTATCATGCGGATAGTCCGCTCGTAATCGAACTTATCCGCGAACTTTTGTTACAACCCTCCTATGTTACATAATAGTCGTAATAACTTCTAGTGTGTTCAATAATGATTGCATTCAAAATTAAAGAATATTCAAACTATTTATATAGATAATTCAATATTTTACATTACATGTGTGTTTTGTCTAAAAAGTGAGGCGATTGTATACACCGTACTCTCTTGGTTGTCCTTTTGCAAATTGGAACACTTCCTCGCATGAATTACCGAATAAGCTATAAAAAAAATTAATATGAGGACATAGCGTTGCACTGAATTTGGGGAATTTTTTGTTAGAAGTTTTGCAATAACATTCTTGTCAATGACAAACTGGATCCTTACTGTGATACAATTTCACAATACCTTGTCCTTTTAATTACAATAAAAATTTCAGAACAGTTTACTGAAAATGAAGTTTGTGGTCATGTTTATTACAGTGCATGCAGTGAAAATTTACATAGATTTTTGCAAGCTATGGCAACATGTGCTGCGATTAATCACCTTTATTGTATGATAATTTCAGACAGATCATTTATGTCCATGCATCACATTGCCCTATAACAAATAGTCACGAATACACACAGTGAAACAAATAGTCATGAATACACACGATGAGGGGGCTGACATATCAAGATCATTGTTCAAGGTCATGGCTCAAAGACCCATGATGCCAAAGAAAGCCATTAAATGGAACTTTAAACAAAACTCTGAGGAATTCAATAATGAATGCGAATACATGATAATGAGTTGTTGTTGGTAGATAAATTTAAGGAAAAAACAATACAGGTAAATCCTCAGTGTTGTTTTCTGAAATGCTTGAATATCTCCGTTATATGAAAGCATAACTGAATTATGAACAGCCATTCACATTTATCCTCGTTATTACGCAACCAAAATAACAAATTACCTCTTTCAAATGGAAAATTTGTTACCTCATAATAAGGATTATATTAGACAAAAAGATTTATATTTGACGATCATTAACTTGTTCGCAGTCGCTGGGTTTGTTTTTCCATTTAACGTTAACTTTAGGCTGAATTTTGATTTGGTCAAATTATCAAGATAAAGTGACATCTTTATTTAAGATGAATGCATATGTATTTTACTAAAATATCTAAATTACAATTAAGTGATACATATGTTCATAGTTTCTTTTCACCTTTAATACTAGTATTTATTTCTAAATAAACAGTAAGACGGCCTTTATATATCAATTCTTCCTATAGACACCTGGTAGTATTGATCAAATCTGAAAAGGTCAAAATCTAAGTATTCCCAACACGATAGTCTTAGTAATTAGTTTCAGGGTATACAGCGACTATGGCACACGGTTTCTTTTGTACATCAATCGCCATGCGTCAATTCTCTTTCTGTATTTATACCGTACGTGTTATTTTTCCACAAAACAATGCAATTTTCGCAAGCTTTAATAATTTATTTGTGATAAATCATTCTACAAAAATCATGAGCAAACATTATAAATGTGTGCATAAATAAAGATAATTTTGTGCTTAATGATTTCAGTGACGACATTATTTGTTAAAATTTCGTCAGACATTCATCGAACTTTGCCTTTTGTGATTCAAGGCTATCACCAACATATACATCATGAACAGTGTCAGCTTGTAAAAATGTTTTTGTTCTATACGTGCATTTTTCACAAAGACCATAGGCATTTTTTGCTTCATGCCATGATTACAATAGGTTTCTTAACATTTTGTCTTTCCATTTATATCTAAGTTCATCATAGATATTGTCACTTCCAAAACCTTAACCATCATATCACAACCAACATTAATCGCCGATCCGTTTTCAATTCCTTTGAATGACATGGTTCACATGGAAAATATGTTAATACTTGTGTATGTATGAAAACAAACATGGATATTCTGAGGTAATACGTATACATTTATGGTACTCAAAAAATAGCAACGTGGAAAACGTTCTCGCAAGCTCACCGTACAATGGAAGCGGTTCTTTTTTATTTCTAGGAAGTAACCTTTCTCGACTCAAACTCCCTTTGGACTCTCGACCATCCAAAGAACGCTTGTAGCACCTTCACGACGACTAGCTTGGCGGAACTGGCAAAATTGTCGTGGTTTTCAAACACAAAGTCCACCATATCTTCTAACGTGAACTTGACAAATGTCAGAGTCTGGTGCTCGAATTTGTCCTTTGGTCCGCTAGAAAAGCGGTCTTTCAGGTTGTCGGCACTGATATGGTTTTCTGGTTTGATCCGATCGTCCGTCAGGTCCACGAACCCGCACAGACCCCACTCGTGGGTGTCAGTTTTTAAATAGATTGTGGTCAAACAAACGGCTTCTGTGTCAGATCCAGACAACTCCAGACCAAGTTCTTCCCGTAAACCGCGTACTGCTGTATTGACTAGATCCACTCTTCTTGAAGTGCCCTCACCTTTGATGTCAGGAGTTGATGCGCTTTCCACGGCTCCACAAGTAAAGGCACCAGGGGCAGACATCCCGGCACGTTTTGCACGCTGTGGAAACACGAAGTATTGTGGATTCCCTGGGCCTTCGTCTGTCAGGATAGCCACATGTAGCCCAAATGTATTGCTGAAGAAAGGATTGACATCAGCTTTGTTTGGAATGGCGTCTTGTTTCTGTTGTTCATTTAGGCTCATCCAAATTTTCCGCATTGCTCTGTGGTGAACATATTCTGACTGCTTGAAGAACATCTCGACTCTCTGACACTCATCCTCACCTGGGCGAGCAAACGCCAAGCGTTTCAAAGCCACTGTAGGGTTGTTGTCAATTATTTTGTCTTTTGCCTGTCTGCTGAATTCCTGGTAATTTGCAATGTATTCTTCTTCTTTGTCCCAGTTTTCGTACCTGTCCCTGCACGGTTTAGACTCTACCTGAATGGGACAACTCAAGTCGTCGTGTTGGTACCCGGATGGTCGTATTCGGGACTCGAAAAATCCTTTCTGACTTGCGTCTTCATCTGTGCAAGAATCTGCAACAAAAATGTCCGTTTTGTCCATGAACCCACATGAAAATAATTCTCCTTCGTCTGCTTCCGATAAATACGGGTTTTTCCCTCGATAGAATTTCTCTATAACATCTTCCGCCGTTGGTCGCTTTTCGGGCGTATCAATCGTGCATTCTATAATTGACTTTGCAATGATATCGTTGGGATCTCCGATGTATTCTTTGGGGATAGACGGCGTGGGAAGTTCTATTTCATCCTGTATACTTGATGAAGACAGTTCTGCCAGTGGTTTGAGCCCAGATACTGTAAATAGCATGATCAAACCAAAGCAGTAGACATCACCCTTCCTGTAGTCGGTCATGGAGTGACTTTTACCACTTTCCAAAGACGAGCGGAACTCTGGTGGTCCCCACCTTATGTTCACAAATCCGTACCCGCTCACTTGAGAAACGGTATTGTTGTCGGACATCACGGATCCATACCTTGTCTGCTGCTTGTCAATTTGGTCATCCTGCCATGCCAAGCCAAAGTCGGCGATTTTAATGATGAACTTGTTCACGTAACCTTGGATCAAGATGTTGTCCGGTTTCATATCCCTGTGGACAATCCCCTCTGAGTGAAGATAACTCAGCGCACTGGCTATCTGTTTCCCGACATCCCAAGCCTTGCCCAAGGAGAGACCCTGCCTCTCGTGGCTCTCCTGCTGAACAATGTATCGGTACAAATTTGTTGGAATGTACTCCATAACGAAGAACATACTTGGTACCTGGAACATCTCTCGTACTTCTTCGTCTCTATTGCCTTCCAGTATCCGCTTCAGTTCCTCCTCAGACTGCACGTACCCCATCCCCCGATACGCTATGATGTTTTCGTGGCTAAGATATCGCAGAAGTCTAGATTCGCGGGCTTGGTGCTTAGCCTGTTCCTTCAAAACTTTGATTGCAACGGTGGATGTTCCCTTCCATGTTGTTTTGAAGACGCTTCCAAAGTTCCCAGCACCGATCTTTTTCCATGGAACATCTAGGTCCTTCAAATCTAGTGTAGAGATTGTGTCTTGTTCAGAAGAGACTTGCAGGTCTTTTGCCTCTTCTTTGATCGTCTGCAAAATCTCCAGCGATTTCTTCAGCTTTGGAATGGTTGATCCATGCTCGTCATATAGTGATTTTAGTATGTTAAGTAATTCTTCTATGTCTCGATCGATGTTGGATTTTTTGTTATCTCCACCCATTTTTTCAACCTGAAATGAATATGTACAATAGTATATATGTAGTACCGGTATGTCTAGGATGAAAATAAGACAAGCAAATCCACAATCAACATTCCCGTGGTGATCTTCCATTTGAAAACAGTCGAGTATGCCTAATCTTTAAACGTTCATATGTGAAAAGGGTACATTTTCATTTATACAACTGGGTTTAAATCAGATGTGCATCCAAGTATACAACCGACCGACGATATCGTAAATGAAAGTGGTACATGTATAGCACATATTGGTACATTGTATAACATCTGAAGTAAAATAGATATACTATAGTACAATGTATAGAGAGAGAAAATATTATCCCTGATTTGAAAAAAATATATGTTATATCTGCATCATGCAGAAAATAGTCAAATATTAAAACTTTGAAATAAAGTGTATATTTGCTACAGTTATGTCAAAACTATTTTTACCTCGGAATCTCTATAGGCCTATAATTATTTAAAAACATAACCCTGCCAAGGTCACTTCTTTATCGATTTCTTAAAAGTAACTAAATAAAATACTATTGTTTGGAAGTTTTATATTACAAATTGGTTGTCAAATACTTTACTGAATATATACCAAGTGCTAAAAAAATTATAGATCTGCATTCAGTATACTTTAGTTAATCTACATCTCTCCAAATCCCCACTTTAATGTGATAAACGAAAAAATTACAGAGATATTATTGCAAGAAAAAGGAATTGACACATACATTTGGCACGGAAGTATATATGTTTAAGGGACTGTCCGAGTGCATAAGCAAGAACAAACATTTAAAAGTTATAATTCCGAGTCCACAACAAGTAACAGTTATGACATTATTATAATCATACAAGAATTTAAAAATTGTGTTAAAGTATTAGTAAATGACAAACAATATTGAAGTTAAAATGAGTACTAAAGCAAGCTATCATTTATAATGGGTGGATCCGGAAAAAAACCCCATTCTCGATCAGCAGTTGAAGCAAAGCAATTTATCAGTTTATTGACTTCATATAGCCTTATAGGCCTTTTATATAACATGTTACTATATACTTAAAGAAGACCTTTTTGATATTTAAATCTTTATTTCGTTTTAAAGATTACATGATCTCACCTCTCATATTTCTCTTGTCCTTTGTTATGCTACTTTCATTTTGAAAGAGGGGATTCCGGACTCCGAAATATTTTTAGTACAAATTCATTTTTTAGAAATATGACGTCACTACCCCGCGGAAATTGAATTTGTAAACATTCGCGTTTTTAAATTGTCCACACGACTGGCTTCTTGACAGTTTCTGGAATGTGATTTGGTACAGAAAAACAAATGTGTATCAGCTAGGGGAAAACTGAACAAAGATGGACAAAGCATCTCGGGCAATAAGAAGGTAAGCAAATTAGGCTTTATAAGATAAGAACAAAGGCATGCAGTTATGTTTGTATGACAAATATAAATGTAGGACTAGGCTATGTTTATCATGCATTCATTTTTTTTATCACATATTATATATCAAGTATTTTCTCAGTTATGTTTTTACTTTTATCAACATATCTGTTTTGTGAGTTTTGACTGGTACTCCGGGCCCTTACGTATTTTACATTTTAATCTCTCCTTTTTAAGGAGTGGTGCCAAGTTGAGGTCGCTTGGATCAGGGGGAAGTGCTGATTTAAATGTCATGGTGTCAGAATTAAAAGATATGCGAGAGAGTGCCAAGGGCTTCATGAATGCACAAAACTCAGGTAATCCAAAGATCTTTTACATAAAGCAGCTTTTGATTTTATAAAATCATTATACAACCATGTACTAGTTATGAAAAAAAAAGACATTTGCCTACTAATTCATGTGTATAATACAGTAAATGATAAACGCTGCCCATAAAGTAATCTAAACATTCGTTGACACTGGAAAAATTTGAATGATGTCACTTTTCTCAGTTTCTCTTTTGAAGAGATGTGAGTCAAAATTGTTCAGTCTCGACAGAGAAATATATTATAACAGTATATACTCTGTCCTAAGATATCCTCGATTCACATTTTGCCTAATTTCTCGATATTTATAAATACCTCAGGGTTCAAACAATGTTCATTCAAAAGTATTTCTCAGTTAAAAACGCCCCCTCTAGCTCAATTATCAGGCTTCAATACACAGCTAAAAAATGTGATGTCTATGGGGATTTTGCATTGCAGTAAGCCTGGCCATGGATGATAACGCTGAAAAATTACGCGAGGTATTCTGAGGCACTTTCGAATGGAGAAAAGATGTAAACATTCCCCATTATAAATCTCCGTAATAAATCTGTTTTCTTTCCTGTGAATTTTTGCGAATGAAAAATGATAATCATGGCTCAAGCTGGACCAAAATATTGTGTCGCAACCTTGCACGGCGTATCGGACTATCCGCATACCTTATTACATCATTCGTTTTACTGATACTAAACAACTAAAGATTTGTTTTTGCATTAGTAATGTGTGAATCTAGTTATCTTGGAAATTTTCCCTTTTCATTGATTTCAATTGCACTTCTTTCACATGTATGTATACTTTATTCGTCCAAATGTACTGCAAAAATATCTTGGGACAGACTATATATAGTTAGTATTACGTCTGTGGTCTCGATGAATCTCACTGATTTTACCCTTATACAAAGTTGTAAGTTTATAAACATGATAAACCCAAATAGGATAGATTTTGAAGACTTTCACAATTAAGTGTAAATCTTAATTTTCCCTTGTAGCATGTCAGGATATGATGCGATGGGCGGCCAATGAAGAAAACAGGGCCATTCAGGTTAACATACTAGTATTCCACTAATAACATAATTGATAACATAATAAGACTATGTTGATCAGTTTTAACAACAAAAAATTCGATATTCAAAGCTTTTTGAAAAATAGAATTTTTAAATAAAATTATTCTAGTTTTACATGTTTTAGAGTAATGAATTTTAAAACTACTGTACTGATCATACCCTACTTAGCAGAAAGGTAACTCCAACTAAATCCTGGTTTACTCTCATGGTTTACTCTGGGTTTACTTCGGTTTTACTAGAGAGGACCCAGAGTAAAACCAAAGTAAATCCAGAGTGGATTTTGAGAGTAAACCCCGATCAGAGGTGTACCCCTGAAAGCAGACGCTACATGTGTATTTGGAATATACAATGGACAAGAATTACAGGCAGTAAGATGGTAAGATACAAGATGGGTCTGCTTCACACTTCAGCCAAAAGCAAACCCAAAGTAAATCCCGGATGGACCTAAAGTAAACCTGTTGAGTGAATGCAAATTTTCCAAAAGCAGACCCAGAGTAAACCCCAAAAGTAAACCTAGGGTTTAGTTGGTTCTGCTCCGGTATTTGGTTGGCTCTAATTGGTACCGTATTAAATTCATTTATATGCATGCATTTCAAACAGAGTAGATGTATCACATGTTTAATTTCAGTTTTTATCATGATTCGGTAAGTACCCCTGGTATTTAAGCTGGGATAGTGTGTATAAATTAATAGGCTCAGTACTGCCATGCTTCTAAGAGCAAGCACTATTACACTTCATAAGAGTTTGACTTAATAATATTTTTATGAAAGATTATTGTAGAGAATTACAGTTATTTTATTATTACCTTGTAGGATGTAGCCAACCACATTGCAGAGTTAAACCTTTTGTGGACAGATGTACAGAAAGATTTTATTGGTTGGTATTGAATAAGAAAAACATGTACCGGTAAATGGTAATATACAGCAAAACTCGGTTATAACGAAGTCACTGGGACCTAAGAAATTACTCTGTTATATCCGTAATTCGTTATAACCTTATAAGAAATTCATTAAATTTACATAGCTGGGGATCTAAGATGACTTTGCTATAACCGTAAATTCGCAATATCCGTGTTCGTACTAAATGAGTTTTACTGTACTACCGAATAGTCAGGCATATGCTACTTTAATCATTGAATGAAATTATATGACTAGATTCACAGGTAGTGCGCTTTTCAAAGTAATGTTTAAAGTTCACAGGGTTTGCTTCTCATAATTTTATGCAAAATAATTGATTCCTCTTCATTTAATTACCAATACAAAGTATTTACTAGTATTTATTTGTGTCTGACCTTAAATTCATAGTAGCATATATATACAAATTTGAGCATGTCAAGTGACACACACTTCGTCATTTGATCTTCAACACAGTGTTCTCCTTGTACAAGTTAATTAAAGTATAAGAGGGAGAAGTGAGAATGTTTTATGAATACTAGTGTAATCCTTTTTTTTTTTTTTTTTATCATTCTTTCTTTTTATTTTAAGGACATCTGAAGGAGTATAAGCAAATGTATGAGATGGTGCTGGAGGGAGAAAAACATGTATTACAGGCCAAAGATAACCTGGTAAGTATACTGGTACATATAAATAACATGGGCATCAATATTGTTTGTAGCTTGTAGTTTTTTGTCATGAATGAATTTATTAGAAAAACATGTAGTATGCAGTTGTGCAGGCTACAAGTTTTTAAAGGATCTAGGTTATAACTGTACACTAATAATATTTATTTGCAATTCACCAAGATACACTACACAGGGCAAAGTGATTACAAAAACTGTCAATGAAAATAGTACTGTAAATACCTATTTAAATGTCAAGACTACAGTTTACTGTAGTATACATGTCAGGTTATGATAAATAAAATGATCATTAAGTAGAAAAGTTAACGGAATCTCATTCTTCAGAATAACTATGAGCAGAAAGAAACCAAGCTGAGAAAGGACCTCAGGAAGGCAGAAAAGGTCAGTATTACATTCAGCAGACTCTGTGATATTAAATTTTCACTATCTCAAAAATGAGTGGGAGCATTTTTAGTCATCAGTTCTGAAGATAGATAAAGCATGAGATAAATCATATCAAAATACATGAATAAAAAAATATTCTTTTATCTTAGTAGAACATGTGTCACTGTACTTGTTATTATTTGATTATGATTGACAAGGAGTAGAAAAAATACCCAATAGCATTAAAACCACTAACTTATCTATAACCATTGATTACATGTAATTACAGTCTATGTTTTACATTGATGACATGTAATTACAGTATGTGTTTTACATTGATTACATGTAATTACAGTCTGTGTTTAAACCCAAATTCATTATGTTTTGTGGAAGTGGTAAAGTATGTCTGATGTTGTGTTTTCTTAGAGTTATTTTCCTTTAAACCATCACTTCAATATTTCTGTTATTTCACTCTTTCCTCAGTGATTTCATGTTCAAAGAATTCAGAATCTCATGGCCCATTTGAAGCTGGTTGCTATGGGCTAAATAATCAATTTTTTTTTATTAATGAAGTTTATTGTTGAAATAATATCTGCATTTACGAGTTCTTTCTTATTTCAAATTGACTTCTGGACTAACACCAAGCATGTTCAGATAAATAACAGTTTATCCTTGAATTTGGCATGAATGAATATGCATGTTCTTTTACAGACATGCATTATTTAGTAATTATTGTCTCAAATGTAGACCAGTGATCTTCAATAATGTGAAGATGTGATAGTGTGGAGACTCTTTATATTTTAAGCCATGTTGCATGAATACCACTAGCAGATACCATTCTTATTACTTATTAGAAATAAATTTCACACCAAACCTTCAACAACTGTAAATAATCAGCGATATTAAATTTCTGTCTTTTACATGTACCGGTACATAAATGTACTATTTTATGTATGTATCACAGAGAATTGTACTTGAATAACATTGTAGGTAGGAAATTGTTCTGAAGATGAATGTATTGATTGCTTTTTGTGCTTGGTTATATGATTAAAAGACCAATGACTGTTTTTGCAGTGTTAATTTTTTGACCTTACTAACAAATTTCAGAGAAGTAATGAAGCTGATTTAAGAAATCTGGAATCCAAATTACATGAAGCTCAGATGGAAAGAGAGAAAGCTGAAATTGAAGGTGAGGTTTGGAAGGGGGAGGGTCACTAAACAACAGGGAGGGTCACTAAACAACAGGGAGAGTCAGTAAACAACAGGGATGGTCACTTAACAACAGGGAGGGACACTAAACAACAGGGATGGACACTAAACAACAGGGAGGGACACTAAACAACAGGGAAGGTCACTAATCAACAGGGAGGGTCACTAAACAACAGGGAGGGTCACTTAACAACAGGGAGGGTCACTAAACAACAGGGAGGGTCACTTAACAACAGGGAGGGTCACTAAACAACAGGGAGGGTTACTTAACAACAGGGAGGGACACTAAACAACAGGGAGGGTCACTAAACAACAGGGAGGGACACTAAACAACAGGGAGGGACACTAAACAACAGGGAGGGACACTTAACAACAGGGAGGGTCACTTAACAACAGGGAGGGACACTAAACAACAAGGAGGGTCACTTAACAACAGGGAGGGTCACTTATCAACAGGGAGGGTCACTTAACAACAGGGAGGATCACTCATCAACAGGGAGGGTCACTAAACAACAGGGAGGGTCACTAAACAACAGGGAGGGACACTAAACAACAGGGAGGGACACTAAACAACAATGAGGGTCATTTAACAACAGGGAGGGACACTAAACAACAAGGAGGGTCACTTAACAACAGGGAGGATCACTTATCAACAGGGAGGGTCACTTAACAACAGGGAGAATCACTTATAAACAGGGAGGGTCACTAAACATCAGGGATTGTCACTTAACAACAGGGAGGGTCACTAAACAACAGGGAGGGACACTAAACAACAATGAGGGTCATTTAACAACAGGGAGGGTCACTTATCAACAGGGAGGGTCACTTAACAACAGGGAGGATCACTTATCAACAGGGAGGGTCACTAAACAACAGGGAGGGTCACTAAACAACAGGGAGGGACACTAATCAACAGGGAAGGTCACTAAACAACAGGGAGGGACACTTAACAACAGCGAGGGTCACTTAACAACAGGGAGGGACACTAAACAACAAGGAGGGTCACTTAACAACAGGGAGGGTCACTTATCAACAGGGAGGGTCACTTAACAACAGGGAGGATCACTTATCAACAGGGAGGGTTACTAAACAACAGGGAGGGTCACTAAACAACAGGGAGGGTCACTAAACAACAGGGAGGGACACTAAACAACAGGGAAGGTCACTAAACAACAGGAAGGGTTACTTCACAACAGGGAGAATCACTTATCAACAGGGAGGGTCACTAAACAACAGGGAAGGTCACTTAACAACAGGGAGTGTCACTTAACAACAGGGAGAATCACTTATCAACAGGGAGGGTCACTAAACAACAGGGAAGGTCACTTAACAACAGGGAGGGTCACTAAACAACAGACAGGGTCACTTCACAACATGGAGTGTCACTTAACAACAGGGAGGGACACTAAACAACAGGAAGGGTTACTTAACAACAGGGAGAATCACTTATCAACAGGGAGGGTCACTAAACAACAGGGAAGGTCACTTAACAACAGGGAGGGTCACTAAACAACAGACAGGGTCACTTCACAACATGGAGTGTCACTTAACAACAGGGAGGGACACTAAACAACAGGAAGGGTTACTTCACAACAGGGAGGGACACTTAACAACAGGGAGGGACACTAATCAACAGGGAGTGTCACTAAGCATCAGGGAGTGTCACTTAACAACAGGGAGGGACACTAATCAACAGGGAGTGTCACTTAACAACAGGGAGAATCACTTATCAACAGGGAGGGTCACTAAACAACAGGGAAGGTCACTTAACAACAGGGAGGGTCACTAAACAACAGACAGGGTCACTTCACAACATGGAGTGTCACTTAACAACAGGGAGGGACACTAAACAACAGGAAGGGTTACTTCACAACAGGGAGGGACACTTAACAACAGGGAGGGACACTAATCAACAGGGAGTGTCACTAAGCATCAGGGAGTGTCACTTAACAACAGGGAGGGACACTAATCAACAGGGAGTGTCACTAAACAACAGGGAGGGACACTTAACAACAGTGAGGGTCACTTAACAACAGGGAGGGACACTAAACAACAAGGAGGGTCACTTAACAACAGGGAGGGTCACTTATCAACAGGGAGGGTAACTTAACAACAGTGAGGATCACTTATCAACAGGGAGGGTCACTAAACAACAGGGAGGGTCACTAAACAACAGGGAGGGACACTCAACAACAGGGAAGGTCACTTATCAACAGGGAGGGTCACTTAACAACAGGGAGGGTCACTTAACAACAGGGAGGGTCACTTAACAACAGGGAGGGTCACTAAACAACAGGGAGGGACACTAAACAACAGGGAGGGTTACTTAACAACAGGGAGGGACACTAAACAACAGAGAGGGTCACTAAACAACAGGGAGGTACACTAAACAACAGGGAGGGACACTAAACAACAGGGAGGGACACTTAACAACAGTGAGGGTCACTTAACAACAGGGAGGGACACTAAACATCAAGGAGGGTCACTTAACAACAGGGAGGGTCACTTATCAACAGGGAGGGTCACTTATCAACAGGGAGGGTCACTTAACAACAGGGAGGATCACTTATCAACAGGGAGGGTCACTAAACAACAGGGAGGGTGACTAAACAACAGGGAGGGACACTAAGCAACAGCGAGGGACACTAAACAACAATGAGGGTCATTTAACAACAGGGAGGGACACTAAACAACAAGGAGGGTCACTTAACAACAGGGAGGATCACTTATCAACAGGGAGTGTCACTTAACAACAGGGAGAATCACTTATCAACAGGGAGGGTCACTAAACAACAGGGAAGGTCACTTAACAACAGGGAGGGTCACTAAACAACAGACAAGGTCACTTCACAACAGGGAGTGTCACTTAACAACAGGGAGGGACACTAAACAACAGGAAGGGTTACTTCACAACAGGGAGTGTCACTTAACAACAGGGAGGGACACTAATCAACAGGGAGTGTCACTAAACAACAGGGAGTGTCACTTAACAACAGGGAGGGACACTTATCAACAGGGAGTGTCACTAAACAACAGGGAGGGACACTTCACAACAGGGAGGGTCACTTCACTTAATAACAGGGAGGGTCACAAAACAACAGGGAGGGTCACTTAACAACAGGGATGGTCACTTAACAACAGGGAGTGTCACTTAACAAAAGGGAGGGATACTAAACAGCAGGGAGGGACACTAATCAACAGGGAGTGTCACTAAACAACAGGGAGGGACACTAAACAACAAGGATTAACCTTTATGAGAATATAGCACAGTCCAGCTACCAGTGTACATGTATTTTTGTTTAATAAGACTTCAGTTATTCAATGTCCATGAGATTGAGAGCTAGACATAGTTATAAAATAAACATGTGAAAAAAAAATATTATTCCCCAATTACCAAATTTTTTGTGACAACCATGTGCCTCTTGCTTTGTGATATAATGGATAAGTGTGTTAGATTCTCTTTTAAAAAAAAAAAATAAATCTTGTTTACACTTGTTCTAAAGTTACTGGTAGTTGTAAGGAAAAAAGAAATTTGAAATTTTTGTATTGCAGTCACTGAGAGAATTCGGGAAAATGAAGCTGTCAAGATGATACGGCTAAAAGAAGGGTTTGTGCGAATTGCTGAGGCCTATGTAGAACTGGGCAAGAAGTGTTCCACTGTGTTTCAGGCTCAAAAGGTAAATACTGAAATAATATGTATCCTAACGCTAAAGGGTTCCCTGAATATTAGTACAGTGAATAATCTTATTACAAAAGGGAAATAATTTTCATGTCAGGCGTGTGCGAGCCAGGTAAATATTCTGACATGGAGAATATGTAATAGAAAGGATAAATGTTTAATTTTAAAAGGATATGGTTTTTTGATCAAAAGCACTGTACCAAAGCACATTTAAATTATGACCATTTGGTAGATACAAAATGAACAGTTGGCTTTTATGACATTTTATTTTACATTTCTCAATTAAAATCAGAATTGTTCCTATTTTATTACAGGATGTTGCCATGGAGATTCCAGATGTCCATGGAAAAGAGTTAGAGGAAGTCAAATATACAGGTAACTGGATTGCATGTTTCAATATGATACATTCATCTGTATGTTATGTATGATATCAATCTGATACAAATACATATCTCTAAAATAGTGCAAAGTGCAGAAAGATCTGACAAGACCCACTGATGGTCATGTTCCATGATGTCCAAATGAACTAAATTGTTTGCATGTAAGATAAAGTCATTAACTGATGTTAACATTGTTAAAAATTTACATCAACAATATCACTTGCAGGAAAGCGTAACTTGCCATCCGATTGGTTGAATCAAAGTTCATTCTGACGTCTTGGAACTCCAAGTGTCTCTGCGCTTTGTATGATTATATTTTAGATGTTAGATGTATGTTGTATTGTTATTCATGTTCATTCATGTACAAATGTATACACAGGATCCAGTAAAACCCAGAACTACTTGTACAAAGCCAAAGAGAAGCTCCACAGCTACCGGCGGGAGTCCTTCCGACTCAACCCTCCTCTACCGTTTCCCACCTATCACTGCCAGGACAAAGGTGAGACGAAATACATGTATTTATCTTCAGGTGTAACAGTTCTGTTTCACTGGTTTAAGTTTGCTCTTGTCTCGTAATAAACATTTCAAACAATATCTAATAGGGTACTGGACATACTCCTACACTGTAGCTTCAGAAATATAAAACATATGTAGTGTATAATACATAGTACATGAAGTAAGTTTCTTTTTGACAGATATGAATTATCTTCTGTTTCAAATAAGAAAAAATGGTGCTTTAAATATATGATAAAGAAAAATAGACTGCTTTTAAAAGCATTGCTTGTACATGTTGATCAATCATAACAAGCATTCTAATCTGCATTTCAAATTAATGCATTTAATATGCAACTTTGATAAAAGATGGGAAGTGTCAAACCTCAGAAAATCTATTGGGATATTATATGTATTGCCTGTAAAAGTATACACACAAGTACAGGCATGTGTTTGTTGTATAAAATTTGGATAATAATGTAGAGTGCTTGATGTTTCAATGTTTAATAATACTTCTTGTTGTACATCTGCATGTTTACATTATGACAGATGAGGAAACTGATGATCCACCCCCATACTCCCCGATAAAAGAACCGCACCCACAGTGGCAGGATAAATCAAGTCATGTAGAGTCTGTCCCACATGTCAGTCCGCGTGTAAAGTCTGTCCCACAGGTCAGTCCAAGTGTAGAGTCTGTCCCACAAGTCAGTCCGAGTGTAGAGTCTGTCCCACAGGTCAGTCTGACCCCTCCCTGCCCCACCGCCCTGTATCCAGCACTACCCAGCAAGGAAAGCCTTGACCACGCCCTCAGTGCCGTGAAGTTTTACTGAAGTTATCAAGAATATGCAATTATATTCTAACCAACTTGTCCTTTAACAAAAATCTACATTGAAGAGATCCAGAATATGGAATTTTTCTTATATACTTCCCCTAAAAATAGACAAAAATCTACTAAGTGGTAAGGGATAGATGGGGTACTAGTAATTTATTTTTGTGAAATCATGTGGATACTTTGTTTTTTATCCCTTTGATGTAGGGAGACTTTTCTGTTGATCTTTTCTTGTTCTGGGTAGATACCAAGCTCTGATTATTGATTTTTTCAGTAGTCTTTCTTGTAACTATTTATTTCTATGAATTTTTGTGCTGTTTTTCTTGTCTTTTATAATCATTCTGTCTTTTGTAGTTGCATATGCAATACCTATTTTGATAAGTTTGATATTACTATTGTACCTTATAGAACTTTCTTACATCTCTTTTGAGGTCATTTACAAATGATTTTTTATACTAAAGGTTGAACAAATGCTTTGTCAATTTGTAATGCTATTTCTTTTTTGATATTTTACTCAATGTCACCTTTTAGATGTGTCAATTTGACATTTATACAGTAACAGAAAATTAAACTTGCTAGACTGAACTATTTTGATTAACAATCATATTGATTTATATGGAAATTCACACCAGAATTTCAGACAACATAGAGAAATAAACACCAGCTAACGTTTTTTTCATCGTGTTTTTAGCTGGTATGGTATGTACAAGCAATGTTGACTTTCCCATTACATGTACTTTTGGACCTGGTTTAGTTATTTGAGATATTTTACAGTATGAATGGGATCAGATTTGTGATTTTTTACTCAAGAGTATCCTAATCTTACAATGATCCCACTTTTCCATTGTATCATAGTGTTCATTTTGAAATCCATGGACTAGGACCTAGTCATTGGCAATGATTAGGTTTATTTTCGTTCCCCTTTTTATGCCCTCTTTTGAATGACTTTTATTGTATGCATGAGCCAACATGACAATGCATACTTTTACCTATTTCTTTGATGGCTTACCTGTGGAGAGACAATTTACATGTATTTTTTAGATAGTAGGTAAGATATACTCACATCAATTTTTTTCCAGATACCGGTATGTACCAGATTTAATTTTAGTTGTTTCCATCACTTTTGACAGTTCATAGAATTATGTTTGACCAGTGTACCTGTAGATGTTGTTTAATTTGATTTGACATTAACAGCATTGTTAATCCAACAATAAGGAAGTTCAGAAGGGGGTGGGGGGGGGGGGGGGGGGGTGGGTCCGAGGTCATTGACCAAGTGGCACCTATCCAAAAGAAGTCCCACCCCAAGGATATTAGTTTTTCCTAGGTAGCACTAGCTGGACTTCAGGGGGCTTAAGTAAGTTTCATCTACTGGTGTGTGATGTTTGTTATTTTATGTACACATTGTATGTACTTTGTATATGCTGACTTTAATTTATTACTTAGTACCTGGCGTACATTTGTGTTTATAGTCTGTGTAATGTTTCTTTTGGGTTTTTATAAAGCTGCATTTAGCAGAAAAACCTTTGTGTGTTTTTATGGAGATCAATTGCTGTGTATTTGGTGCTATTTTTTGTGCTTAATTCAATTAGTTTCATGCACTTGAATCGAAAGTATCAATTTTACTTAAATGATTATAGACACTAATGCTTGCAACTACAACCATTTGATATACACCTTCAAATTATTTTCCACTTTCAGTCAACAACAAGAATATTTGTTTATCATCATGATTCAAACTTTGAAGATGAAAGAATTCAGATTTTTAATACATTAAACTTAACTGAATATATT
Source organism: Magallana gigas (assembly GCF_963853765.1). NCBI lineage: Eukaryota > Metazoa > Mollusca > Bivalvia > Ostreida > Ostreidae > Magallana > Magallana gigas. The sequence continues at coordinate 48,374,291 of NC_088857.1, read as the reverse complement.
ATAACATTGGACTCTTTTCTCCCTCATTGTATTTAATGTAAAAAAAAAAAAAACTTGGTAGATTTAGAAACTAACTTTATCACTATTTTTAACTCATTGTATTCATCATGTACTGGTATATTAATTTTGGAAATAACATCAGCACATTAATTATCCAACACTTGTAAACATTTGACTGAGGAAATGCAATTCTCATACTGTATTTTACCTTTTATATTGTCAGTACCCTGTGTTTAAAAAGATACATGTAATATATCTTTTCATGCAATGAATTTAATGTCAAAACTATAAAAGGTGCTTTTCATCAGGTTTCCTGAAATATTTTAGTAAGTGTACACCAGTTATTGTACATCACCTCTTTTTTATCTTTGTGTTTTCAGTGGTTCAGCACCAGAAAACCTGTTTTTATATAGAGATATTTGAAGAAACTTTTAAAAAAAATTTTTTATAACAATCAAACAGACATCAATAAATTTCATTTTCATTACATAAAAAGACTTGTTTTTGATGCATTTTAATGAATTTACATATACCATATAAAACAGAGTTAATATATATTCTGACAACACCAACATGATCAAAAATACCAACGTATAACTGAATATTTGTTAAAGGAAAAAAAAACATCATTATATGAACACATTCATTTATAATATCAAACTGATAAAACTATTACCTCTTAATATATGGACATCACAAAATATTCCTTAATTGTGACAATACTTAATATATAGCAGAACACATCATATCAGTTAAGCTGCAGTAGTGATCAAGAAAAATCCAGTGACAATGTGCATGTCTCATCAGTATGACACCTGCTGCTCCTCATATTCCACATAACTGTAACATTTACAGAAGTACTTGTAGTCTTCCCGAGTTACTCGCCGTGGGACGTAAATGTACCAAGACAGCACTGTGGCCAGGAGCCATCTGTCTAAGGTCAAGGTCGGGGTCACCCACAGGATGACCGTGAAGAAGATGAGGCCTGGGTGGGGGAACAAGTTCCACAGGCCTGATGATGCTGGTGACTGGACATTCCTCCTCAGGGTAAACAACTGTCAGTGAAGAATTAAGATAAATTTCATATTTATTGGTATTTAATGAATAGTAAGATTTAGCTGCAGAGCTGTAGCTCTACAGGGAAATTTGGATTGACAAGCTGATCTTTTAAGTAGAGGAAGAGACCTGCAGCTAAGTTAGTTCAAATGTGGTTTAATTTAGAAATGATATTATGATATAAAAAAAGGTCTTACTAGAGTCAATATTGGTAAGTACTTTGTATATACACTGCACATGCAGCTGTTGGACCTTAAGGTAGCTCGCGGGTTTACTGCTTGCGAGAAAACCTACCCTGACAATTTGTCCGCGTGATCGATAGGTTTCAATGATTTATTTCTAAAAATTATTTGAGATTCGTCCGCGTAGTAATAATTTTATCGTGATTCAAACACAGTGTCGCTGATTAAATCAAGCAACGCCATTTCAATGAAATATATAGTAAAATGCATATCTTAGTCGAAAACCGCATTTCAAAACTATGCTTCAAACTTTTAAACGATCTAGACGAACTTAATTTTACTCAACACAATAACAGAAGAGATTATTTTGAATCAATTCATAGAAAAAAATCAATATGTGTTCTCGGCCAATTTTTCGTAAAACAACTTTAAAGATTTAAAAGATTTCACAAAATCCTATTAATATTCTTATCACGACGTTAGCCCGACGTTATCAATTTATTTTCGTCTGAGAACCAAATATGAAAATGCGCTGGTTGACCAGACTAGCTGATTTACACATATTAGAACATGCAAATCTAATTAACATTATAATGAATGTTTTCGAATGCATGAAGGAAATTAATGTAAGGTTGTGAAGAGAAGAAACATGGCTACTTATCCTTTCAATGAATCAGTCATGCATTCAATGCAAAAATAATTACCATACACGTATTGACATATAAAAAAGTTTGTAATCGCATAATTACGATAACTAGCTAAAGCTAAAATGATTTTAATAGTTAGATCGGTATTTGAAAATACAGAATTCATAATTGTGAAACGAGGGAAGTTAATGCATACGGTTCAATTTATTTACAATGTACTTGTCTAAACAACAAATTAAAGAGTTCCAACGCACACTCATACCTTATAGAACTCAATGCGACAATGTATGTCATCTTTAAATTTTTAGCACTTGATAATTATAAATGTTTTCTATAAACTCCAATTTAGCTTTTTAAAATATTTCATTTTATGTTTTTAAAGATCATTTGTTATTTCTAAAAGAATTGTGTGAGTTTGTTATGACGGTCAACTCTTTTCGTCGAATCCTATTGTGACGTCAGCAAACCCGCGAGCTACGTTAAATAATTAAGTTTTCCTGTATAATAAGTTTTAGCACTGGTATTTGAGTAAGTGGAGTTGAAACAATAAAGATACCTGACTGATTTGAAATCCATGTGTCTGTAATATGTAAACCATATTTTCTAGGATGACCATGGCCCAAGCAAACATGTAGACAAGTTGAAGAAAGAGAACCAGTAAAGGGTAGGCGGACACATCCCAGAACCAGACCGTCACTGTAGGAATCGGGGTCCAGTGAGTCATCATCAGCTGTAAAATCGAATCGAAATGTCATTACTACTTGGAAAAGTCAAACGGAAAAGTCATTTATCTTTGCAAAAGTTAAGAGCTGGAAAAGTCAAACATCAGAATATCATTGGCTGGAAAAATTAAATGGAAAGTTTTCACCTCTGGAAAAGACAAATTATAAAGTTGTCCAAAAAAAACTTTTCATTTGCTGGGGAGAGTCAAAAATTATTTACTTCATCTGTTAGCTCTAGCTTGTAGATTAACCTTCTAGTTTAGTCAGTAGAGCATTGGTTCTTAAAGTGAAGGGTCTTGGGTTCGAGCCATCTTCCCAAGTCAAGAGTTTCTGATCCGATCCGCTCTACATTTGTAAGAAGCTGAGCAGATCAAAAGACCTTGATTTGGGAAGATGGGTTTAAGCCTACTCATTATCATTCCTCCTATTCTAGTACATGTGTTTATTCCTAAAGTTTTGATTTTTTAGTTTTTAGGGGGAGGGTTTCTCTTTCTGGGTTTGTTACCAAATGAATGTTCAAATTTGGAAGTGTTTGCACAATATATATATCTTGCTCTTTCGAATCAGTCAATAGATCGTCTACTATGAACATGGTAAGAATTTGACATCCTTAGTTACAATTCATGAACATTCATTTGCAAAACATTAGAATATTAACTTAGAATGTCCAAAATTTCTTTCTGTGTCAAATTCCTTTTGAAAGAAAAAATCACTCACATAATTTAATGTTAAGAACTTACCATAAGAGCCAGTGATGAAGTAATAATGTGTATTGGTCCATATATTGGTGTGATGTCCACTTTGCTCTTGTTCTTCAAGTAACCCAGTAGTCGGTGTTGACAAAGAAATAGTAACAGCAAACCAAGATCGTAGAAAATAGCTTGCAAAACTGACTCTGCCAAAAGAAACGTAGTTTTATTACCTAATTAAAGTGTTAGAGAGAGAGAGAGAGAGAGAGAGAGAGAGAGAGAGAGAGATCTCGCAGACCATACCTCTACTTTGTCCTGCGAAGAATGGCAGCTTCAATTGATATCTTCCATCCCATCTTAAAAACTTGAACAGATCAACGATACACTTAGTAAGTGTCAAAACTGACACAAACTGAATTACTTTAGTGATAATGCCCATTGTTTGTTTACAAACTTTTAGTTTCACTTTGATTGCCCGATAAAATGCAAATAGAAAACGATGCAACCGTTCCGGTTTAAGTTTTGTTATACTTGTTTGGTTTGAGAAACAATTATGTAACACAATTCAAACAATGTATTGAGCACGTGCTTTCATGTATAAAGAAAGTTTATTGAAAAAATATAACTCAACTCGGCAAAAAATTCGTCCAGCTGTCCCCATTTCTACTTTCATTTTCATTTTGTCTTTCTCGTGTCCAAAGTTCATAAAATGCCTGGAACTAACCTACCACGGACTCTTCGAAAACTAGTCGCAACACAGTTCAGCCCGAAGTTTAGAGATGTTGTTGCTATTGCTGAAGATCCGATGCCGCAACCTGGTGATGGCGAAATTCTGATAAAGAACAGGCAAGTTAAAAAAACAAAACTTTGTAAAAAAAAAAAGTAAGCATCTACATACCGGTCCTTCAGAATGAGGTCAGGGGTATGTAGATTTTCTTATTGATGATTTATTAAGAATGCCTCTTAATAGTTAATAAACAAAAGAAATGTTTCCTAGTGTTGTAATAGTAGGACTTAAAATTTTCATAGAATGACTGATTTTACAGGTATGTAGGAATTAATGCCTCAGACATCAATGTAACTGCAGGAAGATATGGCCACCAGTCTAAAATCAAGCCGCCATTTGATATTGGTTTTGAGGTAAGATATTAAATTGTGTCTATACTTGAGTGATAGTTAAGTAATCATCAATTACGCAATAAATGATAAATAAAGAAAGAAAATAACTTACCTTAAAGATAATGCAGCTATTATAGATTAATAGAATTAATATTTTTTGAAATAATGAAGGACCAGACAGGGATTAAAACACAGCCCCCTGAATCTGTAGTAATTAATATGCTTTACCAGCTGAGCTACATGTACTAGTATGTGGTGCCAGATGACAGGCAGCAATCAAACCAGACTGCATGACCATCACAATAAAAACATGTACAGACAATTTTTAAAGTTTTCATGAAAGCATCAGCCAGCTGAAACTCTGTTTGATATTGTAGGGACTTGGAGAAGTTGTACAGGCCAGCAAAAACTCCCCCCTCCCTGTGGGTCAGGCTGTCATGTATTTCAATCACGGAGCCTTTAGTGAATACAAGGTTTGATCTTTACCTGTTAACTTTAGTCCCTTTGCTTTTAAGGTAAATAAATATACATTCAGAGGACATCCTTCTTAGTACAATATTTCCAGCATGATATGATCAAGCAGTATATGATATGTCAATCCACCACACGTCAACCATTGTCAGGTCTACATATTACACATTAACTTTAAACAAGTAGATTCCATTTCTTAATTAGCTATTCAGCAGCTTTAATCTAATTACATGTATTTTGAAAACAAGAATGTGTAGTGATATTGTTGAAGATGATAGTTTTCTTAGTGTGAGCTTAGAACCTTGTTAACAAGACCTTGGACTATCGGTGTGAAGTAACTACTGTATACAGGGTTATTTTCGCCCCATGTTATTTTCGTCCTTCTACACTTGCAAAAGCTTTGCCCCGTCTTGAATTTGTATATAATTTGAGTCATTGGAATTCGCCCAGTCTTAAATTCACCCACAGTGACTGGCAACGAGGGCAAAAGAGGCGAAAAGGGGGCAAATATTTCCCTGCATACAGTATCTATTTCTTGCACCAAAAGAAGTTAAAAATGACACTGGTTTCTAATGCAAAATCAAGACAAATCTTGTACATTTCAAAGAGCCATGGCTGAATGGCCAACAATGAAATAGACAGGCCTACATCACATTGCTGTTTGACAAACTATCCAAAGTCCAAGCTCTTGTTAAAATGGATCTAATCAGAATGTATCATTGCAGGTATTGAAAGCCAATCGGGTATTTCCTATCCCCTCCCCGTCGCCCCAGTTCTTGCCCTTCCTAGTCAGTGGAATAACAGCCTCGGTATCTCTGGACAAGGTAAGCAGTGCCGCCACCAACTCAGATTCCCCATCAACCCTTTTGTTTTTATTTATTTATTTATAAGAAAAAAGTTACATAGTTGTATAAAATGGGTTTTAGCTGTTATTTTGCAAATCTTAGCATGTTTTACAAAAAAAAAGGTTTCGGAGTGATAAGACTGTAATATAGGTATGGCTTTATAGGGAAAATAGTAATTCTTACCATAAAGCATTGAAATTGATAGCTTTATTTCACCTCGGAGTCTCAGAGTTTACTATCTCATAAACAGATAATTGATTAATATGCTTTCTATATGTCTTTGAATCTTAAGAATATAAGAGCAACAAATGATCAAAAACATGTTAACAGGTTATTTTCAGTTTGACACCAATTATACTGTTTTGCGTACATAAGCCATATATTAGGAGAAATCTACATGTGAGTGTTCCAGTATGTTACATGTATTTCAAGAGAAATAATATTTGCTGTTTTTTAGGTTGGTGAAATCAAAAAAGGAGAAACGGTCCTCATCACAGGTATTGATATTTCATCAGCTGCATTTACATAATTATTTCAACAATATAACATTATAACAATGAGAGATAATCTTAATATGTTTAAGTTAATGCATGCACAATATCTGTCAAAGTCTTCCTCAAAGATTTCAGTGTATAGTTTTCTTTCAGCTGCAGCAGGAGGCACTGGAATTATTGCTGTAAGTTCTTCAAATTCATAACATCTTCACAGTTTTGTTTAAGCCTCAAATCCTAAATCATTAAATTATACATGTTTATGTTTATAGGTGATCTAAAGATTTTGAATTACATACACTGACTGGCCATTTGATTTTTGTCATTTCAATAGGTACAGTGGGCCAAACTTGCCGGCTGCCATGTTATAGGAACTTGTTCTACAGATGCTAAAGTAGAATTCCTGAAGGTATAAACTATTCACACATCAAGACTCGAATATAACATACAGAGATATAGCGAATATACGGCAATATCCTTTATGTAACAAATATTATCCATTACAAACTTCATTGAAGATACACGCAATTTTAAGATGCATATATAAAATACTCAAATTCAAAAGCAATGGATTTAATTCGCTATACATGTGAAATATTTTTGTATAAATGCTTTAAAGCCATAATATATGGTATTAAAGCTCTTTGTCAGGGATGTGAATAGTATATGAACAGCCATAAATCATGTTGCTTAGGGTGCTTCTGTAGCTAAAAATATATTGCCAGAAACTTTGCCAAGGAAATTCATTATTGAGATCGAATAGATTGATTTAACTTTTATTTTTCAAAAGTACATTTTAAATTTTTTATAGTAATACATGTATAGGTTTAAACGTTTCATTTAATCTTACAATAATAAATCTATCCAAAAGGTGTGATGAGGTTTTCTTTTGCCCATACACCGTGTTCAGATTTGAAATGGTGTTATAGAAAATTGAATGTCACCGATTTCCAGTGCAAACATTAGGGGAAATGTACCAATACACTGAATGTACCGGTAAATATTATTTGTTGTTATTTCCTTTTTGCAGAAAATTGGCTGTGATCGTCCCATCAACTATAATAAAGAAAACTTAAAGGAGGTCCTTAAAAATGAATACAAGGTAATCTATAACATAAGGAATATTGTATGACACAGTTGACTTACCCATCTAGAAACACCAGTAGAACATTTATTGTACTATACTAGATACCATGTATGAAATATACAATGATGGTCATAATCCAATATGAATGAGTCATTTACATATAGTTCCATAGAAACAGTAATATTTTTATCTTAGGTTTACCGGTATAAAATTTTGTCCCATTGTGAATGCACTTTCGATGGTATAGTCTGAAATTCTATATTTGATTTTTAGGTCACCTGAGTCACTCAGGTGACCTATTGCAATTGGTCTTCGTCCGTCGCCGTGCGTTAACAATTTTACATTTTTAACTTCTTCTTGAAAACTACCAGGCCAATCGTGACCATTTTTGGTGTGAAGCATCTCTATGGTAAGAAGAATCTAAATTGTGAAATTTATGGCTCTACCACTCCTGGGGTGCCACGGGTGGGGTCAAATATGCAAAAAAAGCAAAATTTTCAAAAATCTTCTTCTCTACTCCCACGCATGTGAGGAAAAAACTGGTTGCATGGTTATGATGTCCATGAGGCCCTCTACCAAAATTGTGAAATTTATGGCCCCTGAGTCAGGGGTTCAGTCTTTAGGGTGGGGCCAATATGGCAAAATAGTAAAAATGTATTAAATCTTAGAAAATCTTCTTCTCTACTCCCATATATATTTGTTAAAAACTAAATGCATGATTATGATGTTCATGAGGCCCTCTATCAAAATTGTGAAATTCATGACCCCTGGGTCAGGGGTTCAGTCTCTAGGGTGGGGCCAATATGGCCAAATAGTAAAAATGTATTAAATCTTAGAAAATCTTCTTCTCTACTCCCATATATATTTGTTAAAAACTAAATGCATGGTTATGATGTCCATGAAGCCCTCTACCTTAATTGTGAAATTCATGACCCCTCAGTCGGGGGTTCAGGCTCTAGGGTGGGGCCAATATGGCAAAATAGTAAAAATGTATTAAATCTTAGAAAATCTTCTTCCCTACTCCCATATATATTTGTTAAAAACTAAATGCATGGTTATGATGTCCATGAGGCCCTCTACCAAAATTGTGAAATTCATGACCCCTTTGTTAGGTGATTAGGTTCTAGGGTGGGGCCAATATGGCCATATAGTAAAAATGTTTTAAATCTTAAAAAATCTTCTTCTCTACTCCCACACATGTGGGCAAAAAACTGAATACATTGTTATGATATCCACAATCTCCTTTACCTAAATTGTGAAATTCATGGCCCCTGGGTCAGGGGTTCAGGACATGAGGGAAGGGGGGGGGGGGCAATATGGCAATATAGTGTTAATGCATATAATGTTTAAAACTCTCCTTCTCTATTCTCACACATCTGTATAAAAAAAAACCTGACTAATAATTATGTTTACCAGGAAGTCCTCTACTGAAATTTTAATTTTCATGTCCCCTGGGGTATGGGTTTTGACTCTAAGGCAGGGCCAAAATGGATGTATAGATGTATAGATGTATATAATGTTAAAAAAAATATCTTCTTTACTCCCACACACCTGAAAGGAAAACTGAATTCATGATTTTGTAGACCAGATCTTTTAGTTTTTCACCAAAATTATAGGTTTCACAGTTCTTTTTGAAATGTGGTCGTCATCACAAATTTATAATTTTTCTACTCCAGTATGAAACCTAATTAATGAGATGCATATATGATACTCCATGAAAAGTTTGTGTATGGGATATATGCTACTCAGGTGACCGTTAAAGGGACTTGGACACGATTTGACTCAACAAATTTAATTTTTTTTTTTCCATTTTCGATGTTTATACTGATAAATATAGAAGTTTATAATGCTATGTCAAAATTTGAAAGTCAAATATCAAGTTATAAGCAAGATACAGAGTTCATAATTCTTTGTTTTGTAAACAAACTCGAATATAGTCATTTTTTACATATGTGTTGTATTGGTGTAAGTTTCAATCAAATGTATCTTTCTTTTGTTGGTAATAGTATTTATAAAGATACTGAATTAGTTTAAATTGTTTTTACTTGTCATTTTTTCAAAGAAATGGTAATTCTCTACATTACATTTTTTGTAAACAACTATAAGACTCTAGCTTTGTTTACATAACAACCAATTCTTACCTCTGTATCTCGCTTGTAGCTTGACTTTAACATTCAATATTTTGGTCAATCATTTAAAATGCACCAGTAAACCATTTTATACATAAAAAATAAAAATAAAATTTTTGATCTTAAATCGTGTCCAAGTCCCTTTAAGGCCAGTTGGCCTCTTGTTTTAGAATGGCGTTGATGTAGTATATGAAACCATTGGTGGAGAAGTGTTCGACATCTGTGTAAATAGGTAAATCTGGCTTTGCATTCATTTAAAAAACATTTAAGCATTGAATGCTTATTTTTGAATGTCATACAGACAAATTTTCATACCACACTTAACTTATATTTATATTCATATTGATGTTTATTTGTATGAAATATGTGTGTATTGTTGCTTTAAAGCCATTATATACACTCTTAGCCAGGGATACGAAACATACATGGAGCAGCCATATTAACAAGTTATTTAGTTCGCTTCAGCAACTAAAAATATAGTGCCAGAAACTTTGTCAAGAAATTTTTTTTATCAACGAATAGATGTGATTAAACAATTATTTTTTATAAGTACAATTCAAATTGGTAGTGTAAATTTGAAAGTTGCATTTAATATTACAATAATAAATATCCTAAAAAAAATTGACTTTATATTTGTGCTCATACACCGTTAAAAGGCTAAGTGTGTTTACAAACACACGAAATTGAAATGCAAACATAAGCTGATAAGGGGAAATACGGTACACACTGAATGTTAATATTTTGTTTAATTCTGTCTTGTCTGACTAATTCAATACTAACTTGTAGCTGCAGATCTGTAACTTTATGGGAAAATTAAGGTTGACCTGCAGTAGATGTAGATGTCTTTCCCACAGCTACAGCTAGCTAATTTACAGATAGCAAAAAAAGCTGTACAGTGGGTGGTACAAACACAAGTTCTGTTTGTTGCTCTTTAAGACAATACAGAGTAGGTGTTTATAATCAGAGTGACTTCCCCTTATTCATATGAGAAATGAAATATACAGATATTCTAATTTTTTTCTTCAAAAAAAGTGTATAGAGCTTATAACTATTATATGAATTACCTTTCCTTCTTACAATTATAATTTTAGCCTTGCAGTAAAGGGCCGACTGATTGTAATAGGGTTTATAGAGGGTTACCAGACAGAACTCGGTTTTAAGCCTTCCAGGACAATGGCTACTATACCTGTCAGGGCAAGTTCATTCAACACTAGTACTTTTTTGTCTCATAAAGTGTATTCATGTAGTAGAATAAATATGTAATTAATTGATATAATACTTTCAGCTGCTGAACAAATCCTCAAGTATAAGAGGATTCTTCTTGGAACACTTTGTGTCCGATATCCCTCGCTATGTTACTAAAATGATTCAGCTGCAACAAGAAGGCAAGCTGAAAACCTTCGTAGACATGGGAGAGAACTATGAGAAGGGACCATTCCGGGGCTTGGAGAGCATCGCTGATGCTGTGGAGGTAAGACCAATTGTCCCATCCTGTGTACAGTAACACTTGCTTAAAGGGTACCTGTATATAACAAAGTATTAGTTATATTGAAGTCATGTTTGTCCCCTTAAATTATTTGCCTTAAACCTTGAACACTTCAATGTAAAATCATAAAGAATGTCAGTTAAAAGGAATTAAAAATAACGTTCCAAATCATCCCTGATTAATGAGTGTTGCTGCTGATGTACAGTGAACTTTAACTATAGAAACATCCAGTACTGGAAAGCATGGTAGTGGAATGATTTTAACAGGGTGTCAACTCATTCATGGATGTAATTGTTTTGTTATCAACAACAATATTTGAAAATATGAAAGATACTGTATCGGTAGTTACCGTATGTCAGGTTTTTTCCGCGTGTATCCAATTTCCGCTTTGTTCGCGACGATTTCCGAATCGCGGAAAATAAATCAGCGTAAATTTGATACAAAGTTTTGTATTGTAATAGATTTCTCTCTTCCCTGATTAAGTAAACAGGTAAGTAAAAGTACGGTGAACTATGTTCAGTTAGTTTAGTTTGAGGTACAAATTGCGAAATCGGAGGACAAGCGCCAGATAATAGATTTGTAAGCCTCGTTGTTTTTTAATAATCCATTGACAAGCTAATTAAAACGGTCACTTTCCTTGTGTAAACCGATATCTAATTATACATGAGCTACTGGTATGTGTAACGGTACATGATTTATTTATTTATGAATGTTTGCGTCTCTGAGAATAAATATGGGTAATTATTTTACATTAAGGAAATCGTGTTATTGGTTTCATTGTCCGAATTTTTCATTACAAAGATTAACAATTAATATACTTTTCCCCTCTTACCTCACAGCTTTAAACAATCGTGAATCATATTTTCTATGTGACTTTGAAATAGTGAAAATTTGATTCGCGTAAATTTTATATACCGTTCTAGGCTCTGATTCGCGGAAAAAACCTGATATACGGTAATATATGAAAGTGTCATCAATTATGGGTCTTATTCTGGCGTGAACAGGCACTTCTACTGGATAGAACTTTAGCCTATATCTTTAAAATTTCACCATACATAGGCAGCATTTCAGGGAAGAAAATAGAACAACTTTGAAAAGATGAAGATGTATGCATGGTCATTAAATTTAATAGAAACTATGTATGTAGTATAAATGTGGACTGTCTCATTGTCTTGTGTTGCTTTACTTGTCACAGTACCTGTACACAAAGAAGAGCATCGGGAAGATTATGGTGAACATTGATGGAGGTCAAAGCAGCAAGTTGTGATCAAACAGGTGCGTCCCTCAGTGATGTTGCTCACCTGTTGAACACTCGGGTGTTCTGTCCACCTGTTCTGTTAGTGATAGACTCAATCCACGTAATGTCAGACAGACGCTTGTATAACTGTTAGATCATCAAAAAAAGGAGGAAATGAAGAAGTGATTTTTAAAATTCCATGCAAATAAATAAAAGAATGTTTATGTGTACTGATATATATATGTACTCAGGAAATATGTGATCATAAAATAAAATGATTAAGTGAGGCGGCAGAATGATATTTGTTGTTTTTTTAAATATTTACATACACCATATTTCTTACGAAAACTAATAGGAATTCATAGCTCTGTTAAAACTGACAGGACTGAAATCTACAAGCCCCGTTTATCCATGGTCAAAACCTTTATAATCAGCAACCTAAGAAAATCACGGACTGCATGAAATAATCATGATGATATCAGACTCAAATTCTCATAGAAGACGATTTGACTGCTTCTTTTATCCAGTGCACAGATGTGCATTAGCAATATTTTAGTTAACTTTACTTATTTTTTACGACTAATTTATTTAAAAAAATAGCGGTCATTGCAGAAAAAAATTACATAACACGCTAATGCGGGTTATGTATTTTTTCTGCATTGTCGCCACCTTCATATCCCGCATGAATCCATGAATCACCAAAGAAACGTTTTATTGTTTAACTAAGTTAGTAAATGATATGGTAACTTTCAGTAATAAATGTTATTACATGGAAAATGTAAGTCGCATATGTAATATCTTTTAATTTTTAATCAAATGGAAAATTAAAATTCAGTTTCATCATGGAGAGGATTCTCTCTCTCTCTCTCTCTCTCTCTCTCTCTCTCTCTCTCTCTCTCTCTCTCTCTCTCTCTCTAACATTGGCATAACCATACAAAAAAAAGAAAGGTATTGGCAACCGCAACCCACCAAAATTCGAAATTAAAGATAGTAATTAATTTGGTAAATAATGAAATCGGATCGAGGTGTAAGTGGGTGTGAAAACTTATTTTTCAGATAATAATTGAAAACACACACGAAAGAACAATTTTGAAAACCAAACACAGCTAAAGAAAAAATCGGGCGAAAAAGCGATGCCACGCCGTCTTTTCTCTATTTCCTTTTTTACTAAGAAATCCTTGCATAAAAATCGGAAAAGATCTTTTCTCTATTTCCTATCTTACTAAAATCCGTGCACGAGATCGGAAAAGATAATTTTTGTTCGTGAATCAGAAATAAATATACCAAAGTGTTTTATCTTAGGCCTTGCTGTTACTTAGGGAAGTTTTTCTAAGCATGTTGATAAAAACCAAGATAGGATGACTTCGTCTGGATTTGCATAAAACTTCTCTCAGATGAACTGATATTCGTTGCGAATTTTGTTTTCTTCAAGAAAACCAACCGTAAAGAGATCCCATCTTCAAATCACCTTACAGTTCATGTAACAGATTGTCTTTGAACATGTATGTCTGCCAAGGTTACGAACATGAACCACTGCTCCTTGTGAAATCTTAATTAAAATGCATCTTTCATCTGAACACACACTTACACGGCGCGGAAACATGGTGGTATCCCCTGATCTGAATGGCTCCCTCTCAGTGCTCGGGGTCCTCTTGATAACATGATTTTGCGTGTCTTTAGAAGTAAGATATCGATTGCCTTGCTTTTTGGTAAGAGTGGCTGATAAACAGACGTATTGTGCTGATAAGGGGGCACAGAGACTGGCTGGGAATGGAATATCCCACTGTGCCGTATAGATATCTATATTTTTATCATAAAAATGAAAAAATCTCATGATTGGCAAAAACATTGCCAAACTTTGGAGCATACAACTTGGTAAGTTCAGTTATTTATTTATTAGAATAATATTTTGCATTTATGTTATTTTCCAATTGTTTTAGCAGGTCTGTGAGCATGATTTTATTTAACACTTATTGACCAGGGTATTCACCCATATGCAGTATGACAAATTCGTCAAAGTTTATAATTTTCATTTATTTAAGTAGATATATTATCCGAATAAGGGTAAGTTGTATAACTATAGTTTCCCAAAAAATTGATCGTAACATGGTTACAATCTTTACAGCAGCACAGAGCGACACATTTTAAAGGATAAAGTGTGTTTTTTGGTTTTTTTCGAATGACTGAACTTCGATGTTGTATTGAACTTGTGTTGAACTTCCGACGTTGTATATTTTATTAAATAAAATGATATATATCGGAAAGGACAATATACATTTCTATGACGGGATGACAGGCGGTTTTCTTTTTTTTTCATTATTCCTAAACCAAGTTTCAAATGCTTATTTTCCTCGTTTCAAAAAATAAAATCTTTTTTTTAATCTATACTCATTTTATTTTTAACAAATTCACGGTTTCGAACTAAAATTAATTTTTGAAAATATCATTATCAAAATCCCTCTGAAGATTATTAAATTTGTTACAAACATCTACCTGCGTTCGTTGTGCAAATGCAGAACGATCAAAACATATTGATAAGTAGATATTTTATTATTAGCAAGAAAAATCTATTTTTCCACGCTTGGACGCCATATGTTTTTAGGATCATACTGCACTTCGCCCTTACCAGAAGATAACGACGCTCTTCTTATTAGTGAATTTATCAGATAAAGCCACTTCATTTCATGCTTAATTTATAAATGTGTCTGAGGAAAACTAATAATATCTGGACCATAAACCATGTCTGATTTGCCTTCTGTGAAGTTAATTCGTCTGTGAGCCGCGATGTCTGTGACGCCCCCCTCCCCCCACTTGTAAAAATTTGACACATTGTGGCATTGGTTTTTCTTCTCCTCAACAATATGGAGTCTGCTACAGGTGCGTGTTTTACAAATTATTTATTTCTCGCTTCCACACCCCTCCTTGGCAAGATAAATACATGTATCTTTATTTTTTGGATGGTTCTAACTGAGATATAATCAAAAGTTTTCTATGCTTATGTTTTAGTGATTCTTTGCCAGAATTCAGAGAACCTCTGAAAATGATATACCTATCTTGAAGACAGCAATATTTTTAGGGGTGGGGGTAAAAAAATCAGCAAAATAGATAAAAATATCAATTTTTCACTTTTATTTTTACTTATATTGCTTAGCCTGATCGAAATCGATCTATGTCTATGTATTTTGCGAATAATGACCAGAGTAACTCGGTTCCATTAGAGGTTGTAAAAGTTGTACGAACGGACACCTGCCTAAGTTGATTTATTTGCCAGCGAAAATCAATTTCAATTCACTTCTCGAATTTGAGTGAAGAATTCCATGATCTGACTCAGCTCGAAAACTTCTGAGATTTTTAAGATACAATCAAAGGCATCAACCAGCCCAGATAGAGACTCTACTCTTTGCCTTTATACTTTGCTTTTATATGTAATTGTCAATTTTGAAGTCTGGAGATTATGTGTTGGAACTGTATTATATTTATCTACCATCTACCGCAAAGCAGAGAGAGAGAGAGAGAGAGAGAGAGAGAGAGAGAGAGAGAGAGAGAGAGAGAGAGAGAGAGAGAGATGTTGTGTAAAATAACATTTCATTTCGCATACGAGAGAATTGGATTTCGGACCTTGGCGAGGCTGGAAAAGCAATCACCAGGTTTTAATGATGAAGCCTTGAGCAGGATCACGCCTCGTTCCGGTTTCATTGTCATCCTGGCAGAACGGACTCCGCTTGTACCAACATGTCTGGGGGTTTGTCCGGAAATTTAAGAACCATGAAATCTTTCTACCACTCACATCCGCCAGACACTTATAATAGGGTTACTTTCTATATGTTCACGTACTGCGACCATTGCATATTGTTTACGATTTGTTCATTACCAAGTTATTGATAAGATTGTCTGATCATTTGTATTTATAAGCTTTCGATGTTTATTGTAATTAAGAACTGTCTGTGTGTATTATAATTAATTAAGAACTCTCTATGCATCTGTTTCTGTGCACGGTTGTCCTAATTGGTCCTACCAAATGCATATTTTTGCTATACCCATTTTGATAGAAATCTCCAGGTTGGTTTTTTTTTGGCAGTCACATTGGTGTAACGATTTCAGATCTTATTCTCAGACTGTGTATCATATAAGATTTTTAATTTACAAGTATATTATTTATTCAACAAAGAGAGTATATACAATGTAAGTATATACGAAGCCTGTTGGGGTTCATTTGCAAACATCGATCATGCAGCTAAGGGGCACCTGCCGCGCGGATTCCTTCAATACTGTACAAGTATTCCTATGTAAGTGATGATGGCTGTGTACTATCGCTTGTTTGTAATCAAACAAACACAAGATGCCCTTTGATAAGTTGCAGTGCTGAATATTGAAGTGGAACGTTCATACGGCGATTAGATGGACCCCGTAGGGTGACTAATAAACATCTATTACGGCCTCCCAGCATATTAATAAATGACGGGCACATGTTGTCAATCGCCATAATTAACTGTCCGTCAATCAATGTCCTCGTTATTGGGCGAAATAACGGATTTTGTAAACAAACTGGCTACTTTTAATCACTCAGTGTGTCAGGATTAACTTCTGCTTGCCGATCCTCCCAAGGCGAGGGTTTAACCAATTCCTGGAAAAAAAACAACCTTCGAACGCTTGTCTAGATTCCAATTACATTTTTGCACCTATGAAATCTAACGGGAAACTGATCAGCTGATCATGAAACAAGCATTATTTGAAGAAGGGTTTGCTGATTAACTTATAGTTGAATTCCAACTATAATCCTTCACACCCCCCCCCCCCCAAATAAAACAACATATAAAAAAAAGGACTCAAAATAAAATGACAAAAAATGCGTTCGTCTAGATCCTTACCGTAAACCCATTGATTTAAAATGAGCGTAATTTAAAAAAGACGTTTTGCTGCATGACTAGAAAGTTGAAGACCTTGACTTGCAATCCCGTAACTTTTTAGACAACATTTTTCTTGGCCCCAACCATAACACTTTATGTTCAAATGATGTAATTTTGCTGTAATCCAGTATTCAAAAAAGATAACACTCTACCTGAAACAAAAAACCAATGGAGCAAACGAGTGAAAATTTTTCAGTGCCATCAAAATATTTTTTTCTTAGATCTTATTTATTTGGTCTATACAAACCATCTGCTTCCTATCAACGCTCTCTTATCAGTGCTTATCTCGTACTTCATCAAAACGTTTAATGCGCTTCAAAAACTCGTGTCATTGGCTAATCTCTTTTAACATCATTACATGCTATGCTCCTCTCGTTACGTAAGGGTTTTTAAAGACCTTTTTTTAACCACCATCATTTTTTAGAGCAATCTCAAGAATGCAGGCTTGTCCCCTCTTACTATAACTGACAGATTGAGAGCTACCATATTGCACCACCAACAAATTAATAAATAGCTGCATGTTTGCCACCTTTTCCTGTATAGCCGATACTGAAGCTTCCGCCGAACAGATACTGTATTCTGCAGATAAAGGGGATACTGTAGCGCACTGGGCATCAATATATACATTGTACATATTTAAGCAACAGCGTTTGCAATACGACAGGAACAGATAATTTGATTGAATATAATGACCAAACATAAGGTTCCTAAGTGATATGAACTTGAGATGAAATGACCTTGTATAAGGACCTGGTATAGCTGTCAGTAGTGAGGGATGACGGGACGGGGCCGGGATTTAGTAGCGGGACTTCACAAGGTTCTTCACTTCTTGTAGTCTATGTCCTGTCTGACATGGCAAAGGTAGCGCATTGGCAGGTGACACAACCAACTTGTTTTGACCAGTTCTGTTTGGTTTTGTGGTGATTGCCGGTCCGTTGTCTTTACTATTTATGTGTAATTATGGAAAGTAAAACTTGATTTTGCGTAAGTATCAACCATTCATCAAGGTACATGAATGAATTATTTTACTTTTTGCGGAGGTGTGCAAATTATAAAAATTGGTGTAACTAGAATTATTTTTTAGATTAGTTTTACGTACTTACAATTATTAAATCTGTTATCTAGAACATTAAATTGAATACAGCTACTGGTTTTTCATGTATAATGAATATATTAAAATGAAATTTACAAACGAAAAAATACGACTTGGCTGTCTGAAGTCAGGGTGGTGATTTATTACCTTAATTAAACAAGAGAACTCTTCCACTGAGAAACAAAATGACTTCTAATCTCGCATGAATGATCGGCATATTTGAAGCCTTTCTTACAAATCAAGTGATGATTAATTCAACTATGATTAATTAGTTACGGAAAGCTGTATCAATTTAAGGGATAAAGAGATCTAGATTTTATTTCTAAAAACATTTTTTTTACCCTTTAAAGATTGCAATGAATGTGTACGATTTATTTTGAATTCTGTCTTTTTCAGCTGATGTTCAAGAAATGGACCCTTAACATCTCCTAATGACCTAGGAAAACGGTATCCGTAGGATGAAACTGGGGAGGTTTGTGTTGACGGTGGTTGTGATTATAAGCTTTTCCTTGAACATTCTGTTCTATTCAGTTGGAAGAACAAGAAAATTACCGTTGTCCAATCGAACATCGGACAATTGGAACAGCCGGAATCTCCGAGGAAACCTGACGGAACAAAAGTTTGATACCGCTGCCGAGTTTCCCGTCAACCACCCCAATGTATGCAGAGGGGATGTGGATTTAGTAGTTGTCGTCTGCTCTGGGTTGGGAAATTTCAAAGCTCGGGAACATGTCCGAAAGTCCTGGGGACTTTATTCAAAACAGGAGATTTACAAAACTCAACTTGTTTTTCTCGTCGGTACGGGTGACAAAGCTAATTTGGAACAAGTGTTACAAGAGAACAGAGTCCATGGTGATATCATAGTCGGAAACTTCATCGATACATACAGAAACTTAACTCTAAAGTCCATCTCTGTCCTGAAGTGGATGAGCAGTTTCTGTGGAAACGCAAAATACGGACTAAAAGCAGACGACGACGTGTTTGTGAACATTCCTAACTTAATCTCTGCAATGAGCTCAAAACGGCAAACTATGGAAAAGTTTATCATTGGAAGCAAGCAAATCGGCGCAAAACCTATACAGGACAAAAACTCGAAATGGTACACCCCAAAAGAGGATTTCGGCGAGCGGGAGTACCCGCCTTACGTATCTGGAACTGCTTATGCATTCACAATACCGGCGGCCAAAGCTCTGTATAGGGTCACAGGGAGGGTGAAAGCTTTCTGGTTGGAGGATATATACATTACAGGGCTGTGTGCGAGGGCCGCGGGAATTCCACGATATGACCACGCGGGATTCACTTTCCAAAGAAGGAAACCCACCGGGTGTGCCTTTAGACGCCACATATCGGGGCACTATGTTACAGGGGAACAAATGGTGAAGATCTACAACGAACTCTTACAGAGTGATTTAAAATGTGATTAAGTTCTGCAGCTCAAGAGTTTGATAAGACTCACTAGAACACATTCCACTAGCTTCTTTGCATTCTTTCATCATCACAGATATCGCCTCGCTTGTAACAGTCTCTAATCCCATGCATTTGGACCATTGCCTTGTTTTTCAAGAATCTAATACTGGTGAGAAAATCAGGGATAATGTGAGCTAGCAAGACGCGCTGACCCACACACAAAGATTCTTATCTTGGCCTAGGAATTCGTTCCGTTGGGAACTTTTGAACCGCAAATAGATCAAGTTGACTTGGTGCTACATCAAGAAGAGAGTAGTTATTGCTGTGATAAGGAGTAAAGCCCATCATCTCATGTTTTCTACAATGCCCTGTGTATTCCGTTTCTAGATTGATTACAGATATATTTTAGATTTAATACGAGTCTGTGATATCAAGTTATTTTCTTTGTTCAGATTACAATAAATCTTTATACAATATGATTCAGTATACTCCTCTAATTAAGGACTCTCACATGCACAGAAATGTTAATCCTTTCCCAGGACATTCGTAATTTGCTCGTTTTGTTTTGTTTTTAAAATTTGCTTTTTTTCCTTACTGTACCAAGATGACTTCACAGAGTAAAACAGTACTGTAAAATACCTGTGTAATATTTAAGTAGGAACGGCAAGTTTTCCAATTGGTTTCCTCCTTAAAAACTCTCCAGTGTTGGAACTATTACCCATTGCAAAAATTACAACTTTAATATAAAGACATTCCCTTTTCTTCAAAAACTGGTAAGAATGCTGAATAATTAACAAATGATAATTTGACATTTTTATCCGTTTTATTAAGACATTAACAACAATTTACACAGACTCTGAAGTAAAATGTTTTTGAAAAAAAAAGGCATAAATACATTAATTTATCCCATTCGGAGAAAAAATACCTGTATGTATATCTAATCTCAACTGCCACAGTTAAACATACACAACTGTTCTCTCCTGGAAGGAACTTCCCCCCAAAAAACCCAGGATAGGTGATAAAGTCAAAACATAATCTAACAATAACAGAAGATTGACGGGATAGGAAACAGCAGGAATGGAACGGCTGCCGGGGGATTTATCCCTCCATCACCCAATCTCCCGATAAACGGCTCTAGCAGACATTGCCCAGATTATATCAGATTTCATAAATTGAGCCATATTAATAGAGATACTTAGAAATGACACAACACCTTAATGAAGAGCAAAATTATCCACTAATCCATACATTTTAATCTAAATTTCATCAATTTATATATATTTTCTCATTGTCTATTGAAATGATTCAAAAAGATATATTACAATGTATGCACCTCTGGATTTCAAAAGAAAATCACCGAATATAAAGCAATGAGTTAAAGATAATGTGTATTATGCCATAAAATTTCTCTTTTATCACAATAAATAAAACACAAACACAAAATAATCTAAAAGCTACTGACAGGAAGGCCAACTCCACAAAACAGACCAGAAAAGGGAGTTAACCCTTTCTTCATCTGTAGATGGAGCTGTACAAGTCCTGTTGTGGAGAGTGTTAACAGCAAACACACAGGACGGTCACCCAGTGTACGAGGAGCTTAGTCCTCAATGCTGTACTCGGACAAGTCATCAAAGGAAAAGGGGTGGAACTTGTAGCCCTGTCCATCATAGAACTTGGAATTAAACTCCACCCTGAAAAAAGAATACTTGTATTAATATTCATTTAAACGCTTATTATAAAATTTTAAGTTGTACTCATGAGAAAGCATTGAAAATTCACATTCAGAGTTTGAAATGACATGCATTCAGCTCTTTGAATCAAGTTACTGTTATAGTGATAAAAATTATAATATAATCCCATTCCATTATTAAGAATAAGTAAGATATTTCTTATTTTAATTTATTAAAGCAGACAAATTAACTAAACTATATAGCATTTAAAGGAATGCCCTAAATCACAAAAAATTGTACGAAAATTGCTTATTGTTTGTTTCCTCATCAGTTACAGAGAGTAACGATATTGATTTAAAAAACCACACTGTGGCGATCCGTATGAAATCAGATTGCTCTCTGTAAAATAACAGTACTGAGAAAGGAAAATTGAAAGATATATGTGATAAAGTAACATGGTGATAGGTCATACCAGTGGAGACGCAGGGTGTGGAGGAAGGCGGACAGCCCCTCCATCAGGATCAGAACGACCACTGTTGCACACGCCCAGAAAGAAAAGACGGCTGCCAGGAGAAACGCTCCTCCATAGCCATCGATCTGTAGAGCTATCCGCATCACCATGTTCCACAGGACTTCCGACAGTTCTGTTCCAAATAGATTCATACATATTAATACAGACATTTTCTATATGTGTCACCATAACTTCATAGGACATGCAAAATTAAATAGCATATCAAGCCATGTTTTTCTTAGAAAACAGTAAAATAAATCAAATATATAAACTTTTTTTAAAAGATTAATGTGTATCATAGCAAAAGTTGTATGAAAAAAATTTAAGCATTTGATAATTTGTATTTATATATAATATATCGGTATATATATACACGTATATTTGCAAATATATGTATATGTGTAACAAACAAAAAAGCAACCCACATGTATTTATAATAGTTCTGATATACACGTGTACTAAATGAAGAAATGACTGATTGATACTTACGAGCATGTGCCAGACTGAGGGCCCACAACCGCAGGTATGAGGCAGTGTGTGAGACACAGCCCAGACAGTACTCTATAGTGTGAATGGACTGATGGGTGAACGCCTCGCCAAAGTCAAACTCCTGCAATGAAATCACATCCAATAAGGCGACGTGTTTAATCTACCAAATGCCCATATCTGTTATGGTTGAAATTAGTTTTTGCATTGAATTTCAAAAAATTTCAAATTCACAGACAACAAAAGAAGCCATTCTTTTAATTAATTAAATTGATTTTTTTAAATTAATAGCAAGATGCATAGAAACACTAGACTACATAGTTTGTATTACATATCAGGTATCCCCATGTGATCCATTTTTATACATATTGAATACCAAGAAATTTTCACCCATTTCTATTTCTGTTCACATTTTCCCTCATTGTTAGCGTTAGCTGCAGGTCTGTAGCTCCCAGTCTGAAAAAAAATTGGATGGATGACCTGGTCGTTCTTTCATCCGTATTTTGTCAGACTGGGAGTTTCAGATCTGCAGCTATGTTAGTGTGCAAATAAAATTAGCTAGGAGAAGAAAAGAAAAAGTAACCCTGTATACAAAATATTTATGGTAATTTACTAATTTTTAACACAATGAATTATCTTACTATTGAATGTAGTAGACCGTTCCCTTTCATTGTCTAAACAAATCTGACATTGAGACACCACTTTTGTACATTCTTTTTCAAAAATGACAGTTGCGTGTAATTAAGGTTCATCATGCTAGGGGAGTTAAAAAAAAACTAAACAATAAATATCCATGCTGTCTGTCCAGAAATCTTGTTCAAATTTGTGTCATACATTTTCATTTGAATAAATAATTGATCTACATGACAAATCATTTATTTTCAGTCCCTGTCTTCAAAATGCTCCATGCATGATTCACTGTTCTACAGAGAAACCCAACATAGATCATTCAAGTCAAAAGCTACTGTATATCAAATTATATCTTTGTTTCTGCTAACTGTATGATGCAACATTTCAATTGTATTTGCTTTCATCTTAATTTTCCATCAAAAGCTTCAATACAGATATTGGATCCCAGCACCAGGTATTAGTATAAACTTTGACTTATTAGTACAAACTAAACGTACATGTAACAAAAGTGCAGAATACAGGGAAAGCAGTAGATATATGTTGTATAAAACAAGAAGCAGCAAACAGAATAACTGAAGTTGTGTGACTATATGAACAAGCAAAGCATGTTGTGTATATATATATGTAAATGGTAAACCAATGAACTACACTTCTAAATGAAAGAGACAACATCATGTCTTCACCTCCTCAACGGTCACGTCTATCTGGCCTTCACCTTGGTAATCTTGACCGATTATGTCCCCGCTATTTACCGAGAGCGGCTGGTGTTTAAACTAGAAATTTTTAAAGAGATTATACAGTGAGCATAGTGATGCACACAGTTTTACAGGTTTGCAAACATTAGAGTTGTCTCCCTTTATGAGTCTGATACCATGCTTAAAGGGGAAAGAATATTAGAAGTAAAGGGAGAAAACTCTAAATACCCAAACTATAAGCATGGCTGCCAGAGCATGTTAGTGCAAAAATATATAAATACAAAGAGTTTGGTTAACCCTGATGACAATGTGTGACTTCTATCTCAGCCAATCATGGGGGGTAGAAGCTGCAACTCCCACCAATGAGAATTCAGGAAACTGTTTAGAACATGTCAATTCATGTGATCAATCATAAACAAGGGAATTGTCATGCATTTTCAGTGCTCAGTTATTTTTCCCCTTCTCTACGCCAGAATCGGATAAATAACTCACAGACTGGAGCTGAAAAATACAAATCACAGAGGGTCATTTAGTGTAATCAAACTCTTTGTGGGGTCAGGACTGTCTGCAGTCCCAAGGTCACCTCTGGCTCGGGGTCATAGTGTGACCTCTCGGAATCACTGTGGTAGACGACCTCCTCACCCTCACTGTCATCCAGGAGGTTACCGGTCGGTACTTGCTGGTACTTATACTGGCAAAAGAGTTCTCAAGTCAGTCAAGATCAAATCACGGACCAGTACAGAACAAAACAAGCAATGAGGGACCAAACTACTGCCACTCATGCCCATGTTGTTTGGAGAAACGCTCTCAGTCAAACATGTCACATGACTGATGGCTGTTATAAATAGAGTCAAATGTGGGTATTCAAACATGCAATGTACATAAAAAACTTCAAGAAAATAATTAAGCAAATCAATACGAAGCATAAAAAATGATAAAGAATTACATGTACACTTAAATACATAAATCGGTGTGGAGTGAACTAGTCAATATTTAACCTAGAGTTTAAAATTTACTTTACTGTTGTACATTATACTTAAACTAATCTATAATATATAAAGTTATCTTTATATGTTTTCTATCTAAATTAATCAATTGCACAGTTTTAAATGCAAGTCTACGGTGAACTAAGATACAGTATATTCCAAGACATTACAAATAAATGCATCATTCAATTTACTTGATAATGTTGTACATACGTCAACAGTTCTATGTAAAAAGCTCTGTTAGAATATTTTTGTATTTACACAGGAAAGACACAGTCATATATTATCATATATTATCAAAATAGTACATCCATTTTCTGAAATGACCCCAGTTCATAACTTTATGACCTAAAACTTTTCTCAATTGTAATTTCATTTTTTTCTAGTGTACAATATAAGTGTGCATGATTTATGGAACATGTGTGAAAGAGAGTTCTCTAAAATGTGTGTGCCATTAATCTAATGGCTAAAAATATCATCTAGTACTCCTTTCAGTTGATTTAATGAAAGATCTCAAATAATACAGCGTTAAATATTCTTAGTTCATCCACATGATAATCACTACGTTGTACACTACAAATAATTGCCTTACTACATTTGATTTAATATGTGTACTAAGATCAAGGATTGTTAACCATGTTTTGATATTTTAATTACATCTCATAAAATGATCATTGATTTTTTTTCATCATGTTTCATGTTCAAATTACATTGATCAACAGAGACTGTTTGACCTACCTGGCCGTGTTTTTGTTGGTGCCGCTGATACAGAGGCTTAATCAGCCACATCCAGGGGACACAGATACCCGCTAGTACCACCAGGAACGCCTGGAAACCTCTCTGTTAGAAGGAGAAAGAATACAGCAGCCATTATAATCTCAGCACTGACTATCATACTGGCAATTATGGATGATGGGACTACACGAAGAAAGAAAATGCTGAATGATATAGATAACTCTAACTCTGTCAATTGTTTCTTACCTGGCCACTATACCAAATATTCTTTTCTTCCGTTTGGAAAAGGAACATTTGAATAAGACCTACAACAACAGACTACTATGTTAAAATGTAAATCAAAACAAACATAAACGGTGTACATAAAACATATACATGTGAGGACTACAATTAGTAATGTCCCTGAAAAATGTCTATTTGAGAACCACATATATGGCTTCCTTTACTTCATTTAAAAAATATACTGTATTCTGAATCCAGAATCAAAGAGTCAAATACAGTAATCTATGAAATTTTACTCTTAAACATTTCTTATTAGAAAAACTAATGAGATAAGTAGACATGCAGTACCTATGAGTAAGTTAGGGGCTGTAGGAGCATCTTTGACAGTGAAAATAATCCATTTGATGAAAATCTCACACACAAGGTAACCAAATATGGAGATTAAGAAGATCACCTGGGGAATGAACCCGCAGTATATGTCCAGCTTTCTGTTAAAGAATCTGCAAAATGGAGAGAAAAATGCAATAACATAAAACTTAGTTCCATAAATAACATGCATCTCAAAAACAGCATTTTTTTTAACAAGACTGAAAGTATGTACATGTACATAATGTTTTACTTTAAAAGATACAAATGCATTTATGTTGATACACAAGACGCAAGTACATGTAATTGCATTTCCCAGTATATTTAAATGAATAACGTCTACCTCCAGTTCAATATTTTGCGAAATTTTTTTTGTATCACAGGAAAAAAATACTTAAGCATTAGGTTCTATTTTGGTTTCTAGTATCTAATATTCAACAAAGCATGGAAATGTTGAATTTAGCAGTATTTTCTAAATCTTTGATTCGAAATATTTTAATTTTTGTTTTAGAATTCAGTGAAAAAAAAGGAAATGTTTTTTTAAAACTTGGTTATTACAGCAACTGACTTTTAACTAAGTAGATATATATGACAGAAGAAGCAAGTGTCTTTGGTTGATTATTTTTCCTTTCAGACTAACCTATGATTTACAATGCTCAACACGACACCCAGCGCCATCTGGCTGACTCCAAAGATGACGGAAAGCTTCATCTTGAAGGAATTGAGAGCTGTGATCTTGTTGGAGGATAACGCCCACACCTGTTCAATCAGACACAGTGTTGTAACATAGCCATGTACATGTATTAGTGAATCAAATACATATAAATCAGTCACATAAATATCACCAAATCAAATAAAATATTAAAGTAAATTAACTAGTATCTGGGAGTCAAAATATATCTGGTCTGTGAGGATATTACTCATTGGGTAACTGTTTTGGTATGAAAAATAGTTTTTTATATATGGAAATGCTAATTACAAGACTGTGGGTATGTAACTTCATGAGTAACAAAATCAACAAACATTGAACCTCCACACAAAAATACTGCAACGACTCCATAGTGTGAGTGATAACATGTTCTAATCAGTCACACGTACAGAAATAACATTGTTTTATGAGTGTTCACAAATAGTAACACATATGCCCTGGGCTGCTGTAGTTTAACTTACAGGGTCTAGCCCGAAAGGATAAGGTCCTCCCTTGATGAAGGAGACATTGGGGTCCAGTGTCAGAGAGACGGATCCATTCAGTGTGCCAGCAGTATACCGTCTGTACAAACAGAAATATCAGGACTGTCAGTATAAGTAGTAAATACAATCACCTACAGCAACCTTAATAGTAGTCTCTGATATCAGGTTATACAAACAGAAAATAAACAAAGTTTAAATGTACATATTCTGATCTACATGTATATGTTGACATGTTGAACTTTAGATGTATCTTGCATATCAGCTGTATGAAGTCTAAACAAAAATTATCAACAATGACAACAACTACTTTTATAAGATCAACAAGTAAACATTCACCGGGTACGTAAGTCTTATGTACTTAGGTAAAAAGTGTATGTACTGTAGAATGAGGATGGGTTAATTGGAATTCTAATTTATATCTTGGGTATAATTAGGAATTACAGTAATTCTTACAAGTTAGTTTGGGGATCATGTGGGTCCCAGGAGGAGTCGAACAGCTTGACTGACTTGGAGAAGATGTCGTTGTAGATCAGACCAGTGTACATGGAGAAAAATCCCATCAACAGGATGATGTATCGGCCGCCAAAGAACATGTCAAAAATCTGAAAAAGTCAAGGAAAAATCTCAAATCGATACAAGAACTAGCTCATATAAAATTTGGTGAATGCAATAACCGTAAGATAAAAATGTTGCATGCAATGTAGAATTTTACTCTTTTAAAGTTTTCTGCATAACATATCACAAACTCAATTTAGTTTCTTTTCTGTTTCAGTCATGTTCATAAAAAACTTCATTTTATTTAAAAGAAAAAACTAATTTGAAAACTTCACTATTAAATTTCACTTGCCTCATTGTTTATTTTTTGACACTTGCCTCATTGTTTATTTTTTGACACTTGCCTCATTGTTTATTTTTTGAGCCTGTAGCTGTTTCTCTCTTGTAACAAGATATAGACCAACTAGAAACATTATGAAGCCATGGCCAAAATCTCCAAACATCACAGCAAACAAGAAGGGAAAGGAAATAATGGCCCATGGAGCTAAATAAAAACAAATAAATCATTACATATCTATTTCAGAGCAGCAAAATATAATACAGCTACTATTTCTAATCATATTTATCTCATTTATCACTATAAGAAAAAATAATTACCAAAGAATCAACCAAGTACTTGCAAATCAATTCAACTTCAGCAAATTCTATTTCATTTTTACTCTTTCAAGTAAACTTGTATGTTTCATTCACATTTACATACACCAGACATTTTGGGCTCTCTCACCTGGATTGACTTCCTGATATGTAGAGATGCCGTAGGCATCAATGATGTTCTGGAACCCCTGCGTGAACTTGTTGTTCCGGTTGTAGGTGGGTGGAACTTCCTTTGTTTTCATGCGATTTAGGATAGAAGGAACGGAGCTCCCACTTCTCTCCTGCAAACAAAATAATTTCTTATCATCATTGAATTTACGTTCAATTAACCTTAAAGAAACTTGATTCTTATCATAAACTAATTAAAAATCATCACTTTTCAATTTTTAATCCCTCTTTATATAAAGTTTGTTGTTTCCTCTTTTCAAGTCATGCTTATTGTCAAGCTATTTGTCAATGGTTTTTTAATATACATGTTTAACCTAAAAGGTCAAGCAAATAGGGTAATAAATTCCTTAATTTGAAACTCATATAATTCTAAAATGGTACATTCATTTATGACCCAAAAATAAAACCCCAAACCCAGAAAATTTCAAAAAATTTTTCACGCTGGCAATGCTATTGTTGGATTTCTGCCTGACATAAAACATAAACAACCCAAACTCCGTTAATTTCCTCTAGTTGTTTACACAGGTGATGCTGGGCTGGAACTCTGCCCTCATTGATAACTCACTGTGCCCCTCCTCAGTGCCTGCTGGATTCTGTCAAGGTCCTGCACGGGACACCAGCACTCGGCGATCAGACATTTCTGGGTCACGTCCAGGTTCAGCATGTTGAGGGTGTAGTAAATGGCCTTGATCTTCCTCACCTTGATGAACCAGATCTTTATGTTACGGGCCGCTGCCACCAGAACCCGGTGCCTGTGATCCTGAGTTTGACCCAGAACCTGAAAAATAGGTGGACATAAGGCATATACCCATATACTGTTGCTCTTAATTGAATGATAGCAATAACTATGTAATTATGTAAACAAGAGATGCAGGTTTACAAAAGGCAGATGAAATGTGTGTTAATAAGTCATTGAGCAAATATTATGATACGCTAATAACTCAAAAATGATTTACAGTATAATGAATGATATCTTACAGTATTTAAATCCTCGATTCTGGTCATGACCCCGATGGCCATTTCTCGTCTCTCAGCTGGGGTCTCTGGACAGGGATACAGGGTGGCTCTAAATCTGTCAATATTAAATAGAACAGATGAGAAAAACAAACATCACTTTCAACAGTAAATTTTTTTTTTTACACAATTCTTGACAAAAAGTTCCTACCCCTCACAAATCTTTTTGACCCTAGACTTGAGTTGCTCCCCTTGGAAAAAGATGATGAAAACAGATTTGTTGACTTGATCTCCCTGTATGAAATAAGAGATAAATAAACATTATTAACCATTTGAATTGTTGGAAAAAAAATCATAGAACAAAGAAATTATCAAGCTTCTTCATTCCTTTGGATAACAAGTATATACGCATTGTTCATCACCAGTTTTAATCACACAATGTTTCTTTTCGCTCCTTACAATTTTACAAAAGAAACCGTTATCTCAAATTAAATTCACTAGACCAGCTTCGTAAAAATTTAAAAGACAAACTTTGCTTTAC
Organism: Magallana gigas; assembly: GCF_963853765.1. Lineage (NCBI taxonomy): Eukaryota > Metazoa > Mollusca > Bivalvia > Ostreida > Ostreidae > Magallana > Magallana gigas. The sequence goes on along the minus strand of NC_088857.1, from coordinate 48,344,419 downwards.
ACTCATAGAATAGTGTTTACTTATGCCATTTCAGAGCTATTTCCCTTGTCACAATGTACTGTAAGAGTACTATAGGCTGCTATACTCTCTCACCGTGACTGGATCCTCCAGCGGGGTGTCAATCTCGGCCTGTCGGAGGAACACATTCCCTCTACACACTCTCCACAGCATCCTCTCAAAGGCCGGGATCTTCTCGCGAACAATCACTCCTGCTACAAACCTATCAACACAATTACGGTATATGCAATTGGGTCTCTTCATTACAGAGTATGAAAAAATCTCAATCTAAAGTGTACCAGTAGTCCAACAAATAAAAATTATGAACAGAGAAAACAAAGTTTTACTAAAGAAGTTCTGTTCTGGTTAATTTTTTGTAGATTGGTAATTGAAGATCAACTGCTTTGATTTAAAAATTGCAACAGCTGTAAAATTTTACACTAACTATTGATGGATGAATATCTACTGGTAGAATTTAAAGGTGTGCATATTTACCACCAAATTAATTAAAACTGGTAAAATATTGTTTATTTATGAACAATCATGCTTTCTGTAATTCTCTTATATCACTCCCTGAAATGTAAGTACCCCTAGTGGCTGCTACCTACCCTAGTCTGAGGGCCTGGCCCGCCCGGTGAGATTGTTCCTCCCCCAGGAGTCCAAAGTTCTCCTCTGTCAGGCTTGGGTCATGCATGGCCTGAACATGATGAATTTCAGCCTGATTAAAATATAAGACAGCCAACCAAACTTTAAAATCCCATCCCAGGTGCTCAGAGAGTAAAGCATGAACAACAATAACATGGATTGCTATGGGGTTAATATGCATGAAGCAAATCCTTTTTTTTTTTGGCATTGTCACTCAATTCATGATAATACTATACTCTGTACAACATGTACTTCTCACACAAGATTTTTGCAACCCCAGAACAATCATTCAGTTTCTATAATCTTTCTACATAAGATTTAAAAAAAAGCATGCAATATAATAATTTGCAAAACAGAAAAAATGAAAAATCTAATTACCGGGTAAACAAAATTGATGAACAAGAAATTGATTAATGAAAATAATGCCTTATGATACATCTATATTATAAAGCAATACAAAATCAAATGCTTTGTCCTGTAAAATTGTTTCAACACCAAATATCAACTAATCTGATTGATAAAAAAGTATCATTTTTATATGGTAAAGATGAAAATTCTGATAAAAAAACATTGACTCTAATTCTTTGATGTCATTAAAATTATATTTATTTTATTACTTTCACATGGCGTTTTCAATTATTATGAGTTAAAAATAGCCGAATATGAAATGTAAATTTGGCAGTGGTTTTCATTCTTAACCATGAAGCAGAATGAAAAAAAGAACCACCTAAAATACAAAATGACAAAATCCTGAATACAGCAAATCTAACTAGAAACTAGGGTGTATGTGACAAGCATTCGATTTACAACACCATCTTGAAAGACAATACATATGTATCTATGGTAAAGCTTTAGTGGATAAAGTATGTGTAGAAATTCATATTGCGGTTTCACAATGGAAATAAGTGGGCATCAATTTTATCAGAATTGGTTAATTTGAAGAGTTTATTTTAATCCTTTTTTTTTGCAATGAAAATTTAACTATCTGAATTGTCAACTAAATGCACACAAATTGGTGAGCAAGGAAAAGCAAGAAAACTGTAGTATATCTATATGGAATAGATTGATTTATAGGTACATGTATCTATACAAAATAATGACGACAAGTTTACCACCACGAAAACTAAATAAATAGACAACAGCAGAAGAAACCCATCCCATCTGCATTTCTTAATCCCTTGAAATCATATAAAAGACAAAAGTTTTTCCCCTTGTGTACTGAACATGTATGTAAAACAACATCTGGAAATACCAGCAGCTTATTCATTTACAATTTTTCTTTTATCTAAATTTTTTTTCCAACCTCAGCATGAAATACCACAAACCTCTTCAAAGAAGGTCTGTGTCTTCCTCAGAATGTGTTTCAGTTCAGTGAGTTCGAGGTAGTTCCGCTTCAGTGCCTCCGTGTTCCCGTTAACCTCCTTCATCTCATTCTCCAGTTTCTCAAAGGTCGCCTAAAAAATAACCCAGACCAATGATGATGAAAAACAAATTACAATATGTCTTTCTTTGAAGGGGTTTACATCAAGAGTAGTAACTTGTCTAACCAGTGCACAGTAGTATTATTTGACCTTGATGAATTTGAAATTGACCTTGACAATTTTTTTCAGTAACAGTATTTCACATTTGACTCTTAGGACACAATGTAGATATATTTTAAATGACCCCATCTCCTGTAAATCTTATGTTAACTATCTTAAACAGTGTAACAGGCAAACCTTATATGTCTCAAATCTTTAATAAGAAGGTAAAAAAAACCATCCAAAATCTTTTGTTTACAGCATAAAATACAGAAACACAAACCTCTAGATCAATCATTTCCCTGGGAACTGGAGCATCCGGATTATCCCCTGTATCCAGCATTGGGATTCCATCTTTCTTGATTTCCTTCTCTAAGAAACCTACATATACAAAGTACAAATGATTTACTGTCAATTATTATTGAATATTGATGCAGGAAAGTTTGACAGTAAAGCTTGTACTTTATTGTAAGTAAACTCCTCATCTTTGTTTTAATGGAGAACACATTATGAACTTTGTACCATATTAAATCAAAACAAACCAAATCTAATTTCCTTTAAAAATAAAATATTTTATATGATAATCAGGAAATTTCCACTCAATCTTGTAGGATAGAATAACGTATCTTCTGAGTTATTATCGAAACAAAGTAATTTATGGTAGATTTGCTTTCATAATATGGAGAGCAAGGAACAAGTTGAAAATCATATCAAATGTCCCTGTACATGTATCATAATGTGTAAAATGTTGTTTGATAACAAATGAAATAAGATATTAAATCAGGCTGTCTAAAAGTGATGAAAGCACATAGAAGAACCTTAAACCTGAAATCTTTTCTTGGTACTTTCAATGGTACTTAAAAACTTACGCAGTTTTCTCTCCATTTCATCACATCGCCGAACCTCATTCACAAACTTTCTTTGGAAAGCATTTACATCAGGATTCAACTACAAAGATAATAATATCAAATCTTTTATTTTTAGTCTTTTATTCACCAAAACATATAACACTTGTACAAAGAGGATGTAATATATGATTTTATACTTCAACATTTACACTGCAAATACCAACACATGCAAACATATCGAACAAAAACTGCTTTATTTATTCATACTGTAATTCACAGCACAATATTTCTTTATCCTATACCAACAATGACTTGCATTATGTACTGCCTTTAATTCACACTTACATCTCTGAACTGCACCAGCCCCAGTTCCCCTAGCTCTGACACACAGGCGTAGGCAGCCTCAGACTGCAGGAACAGCTGACACAGTGTCATCTCCTCACTCCTAAACAACGACCCCATGGTGCAAGATTTCACTCAACCTGGAGAAATAACAGAAAGAAAAATAACCAAGGTTAAATAGAGGACCTTGCAGGATATTGGCTTATCTGTAATAAAGCACTAGACGCATGCAGTAAATCTTACTGTGGAGAGGAATGGTACACAAAGTTGACACCATTCTATTGACATTTTTAAGTACTTTCTTAGATGCTTCTTTCAAATATATCATACAAATCAGGTCAGAAATCTTTGGGAGTTTTTATTTTACCTATCCAGTTGTTTCTTCTATCTTATCCTTGTATATATCTATCAGTAAGAAATACCAATAATGAATAAGGGGTATGTTATAAAATTCTCTCTGTAAAATTGAAAGCAGATATTGCTTAGATATTTTCATGATTCAGACATACAAGATCATGTGGCATACATTAGGCTGGGTGCATGCATACAGGTGTATTTCTTTTCTATAAAATTAATAGATTGAGATAAAGAAAGAGAGATATAATATTTGGTAATAGAAATTGAATGTTTCCTTTAAGTGATTCAGTGAACTTCCATGCTGTTATAATGCATTTGCATTTCTACTAAATTTCAAGGGAAATGGATAATTTGGTGTTATCGATGAAAGCAAAACAATATATATATGCAGTAGTGTCTGGCAACTGTAAAACAACTTTTCCAGTGCCAAGGAATGTGAATGAGGATATATAAGACGATAAAAGTAAACATGCCACATATGATATTGTACATTATTTTAAAAGAAAACAGTACTGTGTACAGTATACCCAGTAAAGATTATTACAAAGAATGCATTTGTTTTCTACACTACACTTGATTTTCAATCAAAGTAAACCTGCTTCCTTCCGCTTTTTAAAATGCATGTACTAGAAATACTTCAGTATACTTTACAATGTTACTGAATGATAAATGCATATGCCCAAATTAGATTGGAGGTTTTCTCACCTATACAACTGATCCAAATCACAAGTTAAACACATCCACTAGTCAATTTTATGATGCAAAATGCCCATTTTCCCCACAACTACAGATGCTTCAACCTACATGTAGGTGCATGGAGCTAAATAATGAAATGCTGACGTTTCTTAACGTCCACCTCAACCAATCTAAATCCAGGATAAAAATGTGAATCAGCATTTAAATAAATTATTCTATTTTGAATTTATAAAATTGTCCCTACTTTGAACATATGATGAAATTTTTCCTCATTCATAGAAAGGCAAAAATATTAACATTTAATTTAAATATGCTAATGGAACTTCAGGATGTAAATATTAGTATACTCACAGCTGCAGGAAAAGTGCACAAATTTATTTACATAAATATTATCGGTTTTATTGCATTCCAGGAACAAAGAGAAAACTTAATTAAGTGTCGCGTACACACGAATAAAAGGACAATCTCTAGTCAAGGATACCAGTCGCCGGCATCCGTCACAAGTCTCATGACCATGTTGACCGAAACATAACAGACAAGGTGACGATTGCAAATACCTGTCACAATCCGTCACTAACAGGACCACTTATAAACCCCATCACACTCGATCACAATTAATCTTACCGATTCAAGTGTCTATAAGCTGATCGTTTTGTTGCCTCAGAGCTTTTCTGTGATAAATTATGTTAACCTCTCGGAAAAATTCGATACAAATGGATCGATGATCATCATAAGATTTTACGTCATCAAACCAGAAGAGTTGTTCAGGAACGGTAACTCTAATTTAGATAACCCTTTCCTCGATTTATTCGACTCTTCATTTTCAAGAAAATAATAGCGGCGCTTTCATTCTGTCATTGTCTGTCTTTTGATACTTGTAATCAATTAGTTTTAAACTTCCATTAATCCATTAAAGTGTTTACTTTTCATCCTTCGTGTCTTATTTAAATGCATTCAGGGAATGACAAAAAAGTATTTGTGAATTTTTTTTTATCTGCTTATTTTTCATATTAGCTCATAATTTCCATCCCCAAAAGGATAATAGATACCAATATCTCTATTCGTATTAGGAATTGTACAATATTTTTAAAGAAAAGTCCGACCAATTTTTGTTCATTACGAAATCAGTTTTTTTGAAGAATAAAGAAGATACAGATATGTCACACAACATATGAAGATTTAATAAATGTAACAATATGAAGAATATCACAATCATTTGAGGTTTCTCACTTTTGCAAATACATAAATCATAAGGATTCAACTGACACCCATCATGGCAACAAAGACCATGTATTAAGTAAAAGACAGTTGTTGCTGAACATCTTAATTGTAATCATGAGCAATAGTAAAAATCACATAGCAAAATTGGTTTATACAAATTTTTAAGACTCTCATTTTCTTTTTATACAATTTTACAGCGTACAAAATTGAATACTAGTATCGCAATGAAAAACAAACATGTTGAACACTGGCTCGTATCAGTCTGACATTTGATTGCAGGATTATGTTATCTGTGTTCATTAAATACACGTGCACTGAAGTACATGTACTAATATCTAATAATATTGGTGTCTGTTCAATTTTTTTCATTTGCATAAAACATTTCTATATAAACTGCCATTCACAAAGGAGTGCAAATTAAAACATTGACCTGGTATATTTCCAGAGAAGTGCAAATAAACACATTTAAACAAAAAAATATCCAATTTGGAGTTATTCAGGAATTTTCATAAGTTAAAACAATATATAATACATTATTTAGAATAATACCCATGCACTAAGGGACAAAAGTATATCAAACAATTACAAACTAGTACATTGTATTCATAATTCTGTGCCAAATTTGTGTATAAAGGCACATGCAAAGAATATTGTCAAGAAAGGAATACATGTACTGTGTTTGATGTAAAACCTTTGATAAATCTGCTGTTATTAGATTACCTGTGTGTTCTACAGGCAGTATATGTCTCGACAGCCAGCAGGACTCAGCATAACAACACTTGATATACATGTACACACTTGTACTTTGGAATGTAACATTGTATTTTTTCCTTATTTTGTTTAATATAAATGTTAATGAGTGTAATAATTTAAGGTGCAATAAAATTCAAATCTAATAAAATCCATGGAGTAGCTTTTGTTCCTCAGGATTCCAGCTTGGCCAGATCACTCTGTAGCCACTCCCAAACAATGTCCCCCATTTCATCACTGGCCTCTAAAACAAAGGCGTGGTCATAGCCATTCTCACACAATCTGATGTCACCATGGGGGAATTTTTTCTTCATATCAAAATAGTAGGACTTGGGGCACCAATGGTCATCTTCCCCATAATAGAAACTCATTTTTGGAAGATGTCTTTCCACTAAATCTTCATCCAAGTGAGCTACCTGCTGCATTTCTAAATTAGCCATATACATCACATTGCTGACACAGAAGGGATCAAACAGGTTCATGGAAGCATTGTACACACACTCTGGGATTTTCCGGCCACTGAAATACCACAAAAGCAGCCTGTATTGGACAAAGGGAGATAAATAGGATGCACCATGAACTATTGCGGTTCCCAGCCAGCGAAGATATTTGAGCATAGGCGTGGCAACTTGACCCTTTGGTGACTGAGCCATTCTCTCAATGGTTGGAAATAACTGAAAGCATCGTACAACTCGCTGATGGTCGATTTCATCCAGAATTCTCATGATCATATAACAGCCTATGGAATGGCCAATCAAAATCAGTTTTACATCTGCTGGAATGTGATCCTTGATGTATTTCACCTTGTGTTTGATTTGTCCTTCTAATGAACACACAGAATATGATGCCTTTTCTGAAATTAAAAATGAACATAAATGATTATACTTGATTTTGAACAAAACACAATCTCTTACACTTTTTCCTCACATTTATTAATACAGAGAGTAGTACAATATCTTCAAATTAAAAATAACTGTACACTACAAGATAATAAATTTTACTAGGTCCTTTTTCTCCACAAAGTAAAATGCTTAAGGTCAATTTAGATGTTTGAAAAAGAATCATGAAACTTTAGAACTGTTAGATATATCGGTAAATTTGATTGACCTGACATGTGACTTACCTACATCCAATGATTTGTTGGGAACAGTCACATGACCAGCATGTGATATTCCCCAGACCGGGATCTTCTGGTCACAGTTCCTGTATAGCACCTGCATGAAGCGATCATAGTAGTCGATGATGCCTGGGTTTCCTGTTTAAAATGTCAACAATTATCAAAATTTATTTGACTATAAAACAATATTTTTACAAATCTAGAAACAAATTACTTTTAGTTTTCAATGATTTTTTTTTCACAGAATAGAGATTTTTGAGTGAGGAACAAAACATGCTAAAACTTTTTGACATTTTGCTAATTGAATTTTTTTTTTGTTATCACATATTATCTGAATTAACCAGCAAGTCAAATGCACACAAACAATGTAATATTTGATAAAGAGTATCAAACAATAACTGTGTCTGACCTGGTATTATCAGATACAGATATTTGGACTGGTCAGAGTTGCCATACTTCAGGACATGCGTCATTATTCCATGAAGAGGAACAAATTCACTTCTCTTGGAGTCCTCCTCCATCTTTCAGCTGTCAAGAATTAAATAGACAATAAAAATAAATAAGAAACATGTAACAAAGACAATTGTAGTAGCGAATTAACCTACAGCAACAACCAGACAAAACTTACAGCTCATTTCAAAATACCGTCAATTTTCCCACTTGGTGACAGCCAATGTTTACGTCAGCCACTCGCTAGACTCAGTCAGCCGGTAACTTTGCCAGTATCAAAAGCATGTGGCCACCACAACAACGCATGTGGTAGAAACAGTTCAATTGCACTAGAGATAGAACCTGCTGCAGGTAGGAAAACAATTGTTTTGCTTTTTAATTCCTCAGTTATCCGGACGCTTTCGTTCCCAAGTCCAATCGTCCGGATAGGTGAAGCGTCCGGATATCTGAAATGTATCTATTGTTGTCATGAATGATAATGTATTTGTATACAATTGCTCCCAGTGTTGATACTAGTAGCAACACATGCTGTTGATATGAACGTTTTTAGATATGAAGAACTCTGCTTCATTTTATTATTTTGTCATAAAATATTAACTGGACAAAAATGATAACCTAATCTAGCTAAATTCTTTGTGTCCAAGTGTGATATGTGTGTGATACACTGTTGTTTGCAATTTTCCAATTTTTGAAAGTGATTTGGGAAGTCAGTGTGTTTATACAAGCTACTCATTAGGGTCTAGCAGGTAAAAAAGGTGTGAAACTTAATTGACAGGGGTAATTATTTGTACTGAGTAGGGTATCATCAAATTTTACCGTCCGGTTAAATGAAGCAAGATTAGTAGTAAATAAGTGTTTTGTGGTAAAAACAGACTGTCCGGATCCGGAACGCGAATTTCCGGATAAATGAGACAAAATAATGTATAAACAAATCTGTTCCCAAATAAAATCGTCCGTAAACTGAAGCGTCCGGTTATCTGGCGTCCGGATATCTGAGGCCCCACTGTATTAAGTATTATTAATATGAATATTTGAAATGGCTTTATAAAAATGTAGCTTAAACACATGCAGACACTCAGAGAGAGAGAGAGAGAGAGGAAGAGAGAGAGAAGAGAGAGAGAGAGAGAGAGAGAGAGAGAGAGAGAGAGAGAGAGAGAGAGAGAGAGAGAGAGAGAGAGAACACATGGTTGAAACATGCAACTGCATTAAAAATAGAGTACTGCAGATCGAAAAACAACTGAATCCCTCATATATACTTATATTTGAAATTATTGTTTTGTTTGGAATTTGGAGAGAGAGAGAGAGAGAGAGAGAGAGAGAGAGAGAGAGAGAGAGAGAGAGAGAGAGAGAGAGAGATAACTTAGCTGGCTAGCGAGATAGGGCCTCATCAGGCTTGCCAATGCATCACCAACTTTTCTGAAGTCAATATAATACTCAGTCTCAAGTCTGAGTATTGGTCTCAAATTTATGATTTTTAAAAAAAGGATTTGAGTTTTGGAATGAGTTGAGTGATTTTAAGATTTTGGTGATGGTGGAACCCACATTTTCAAAAAAATTCTTATTCTTTTTTTTTTCATAGCACGCTGAATAATTTATGTCATTGATTATAGTTGCAACCGATTAATCTCATTAGAATGCACTATCGTCTTGACATATTTGGGTTTACCCCTGAATCCCATACAAGTTAGTGGACTATGTAGTTGTATGTAAGGAATGCTATAGCATCTTTGCTGATTAGAAAATGTTGACTGACTCTTGTCCAATCGGACCGTAGTAGGCGGAGTTAAGAATTTACCGCTCATGGCTTGAATGAGAGAAGAGATAAAAAGCAAATGCATTGATACAATTCAAACATGTAAATAATTTGTGACCTAGTGTTCAAGAAATAAAAATACAAGCAAGTAAACGCATGTATTTATGCATGCATGCATTATATAAATCTATGTGAATGAAAACTAAACAGTCCTTATTCATAATCGTTATGATAGCGGCATTTCTTTGATGCCGGCAAAGCTCTAATGCGGTTGTACTGTGTGGGAGTTTCAGCGGCATGTCTTTGATGCCGACGAAGTGACGGGCGTCTGGATTTAGCGAGCTGCTGACGAAAACAAGACTGTCATCAAGTGTGAAAATCGATGGTATTTTGAAACGAGCTCTAACACTAAAGCATACCCCAAAAGCTGACCCACGGCCTGCTTTTTAAAAATCTGCTTCTGCTTTTGGTCTGCTTTGGGTCTGCTTTTGGTTTACTCAAGGTCAGCTCTTGGGGTCCACTTTATGCACTGAAGTAGGAAGCAAACCCATTTTTTTCTCATGGCCTATAAGCACGTCCCTTGTATATTCCAAATGCACATGTAGATCGAGACATTTGGTCATTTTTCAGTAGCAATTTAAGGGTCTGCCTCTGAAATTGGAGTTTTGTCTTCTACATGTACATGTATGTCCCCTCTGGGACTGCTCTGGAGTCTGATTGGGGTCAGCTATAGTGGAACAAAGCAGACACAGAAAGCAGACCAATTCAACTTCTGCATGAACTTTTCAAAAAGTCAAGTGGTTAGAATGTTGCATTATAATGTACAATAGAAAAAATACATGGTTTCATTCATATACTAAATGATATTATTTAAAAAGTAAACATAAGAAATGAATTTCTCAAATGTAAATATGAATTTAATTTTTTTGCAGATTCATGATGCTATGAACTACAACACTTTACACCTGACTATTTTTAATTTATAGGGGCAACCATAATGGTTACGATTTTTTTCTGAATTTTCTTTTCCAACTTTGATATTTACTGGTACATTGCATGGTTGTCTCTAAAAATTAAAGTAGAAGGAAGAAATAAAAAAGTAGAAAGGGGTCTGGGGGTCTAGCTTTATAGGCAGGAGAATTAGAGACATCCCTGCAATGCTTGACTATGGTATTTCTAATGGTCAGCCAAAATTTTAGTCAGTTGTCAACGAGATACAAAGGTAAACAGTAAATACAATGTACATTTATATTTCAATATTTAAAACAAAAATTAGAGTAACCAGTAACCACCTTATAGAATTGTTATAAAGTAATAGACTTGCTGATAAAAAAAAATCTAAGGAAAGCAAACCTTTTATCAGCATGTATACATGTATATAAAACTTATGTAAACAAAAACATGGCATGAGCTGAACTGAACTGAACTGAACTGAAAGAGACAATACTAAGCCTATCATACAAACTATCACATAAGGTTATATTTGAGGTCATTTCCTTCTTGATGGGAAATTATCTAATCATCAGCTGTGGTGCTAGCAAATATGAGCTATTCTCTTTATAGAAAGAATAATCTTATCATGACCAGTATAGGCTACACTCAGGACATCAGTCATTTTAACGATAGAACATTCTATCTATTCTCTTTATACAACAGGACATTCATTCATTGATAAAGACTTATATACCCGCCTTCTTCATTATTAAGAGAACACAATACACTTTACTACTAAAACAAATAAGCAATGGGCATTGTCAGATATAAATATGGACTTTGAACAGATTTTTTTTTTTTTTTTTTTACAAAAGATACAATACTGATATTGATTTATGAATACCTATACTGATTTGTACTTGTACTTATAAATATAGCAATAAGAAATATGATATCACTTAAGGTTGAATAACACATCATCACAAAAGGCTGACCGCTGGTCGAAACGACATTTCGTTTTATTAAAAGGATTTTATAGACTGAAACATGTAAACTATTCCATAGCTGAGTGGATAAAGTGTCAGACTTGTGAACCGTACATCCCGAGCTCGAATTCCGCCGGGGCTTTTGTTGTTACTTTCTGGAATAATTAGTTTAGATATTCATTTTTTATCCCCAAACTGCAAATTTTTCGCTTATTTGACATTTGGAGAGTGTATTTATCATTATATCTTTCATTATCAAATTATTTCTTGTTAATTTGAGTGACTTTTTCCCGGTGTGTTATTCCACCTTAATAAAGCATCATGATAAAACATTTTTTTTTATCAAACGTACCTTTAGTAAAAACAGTTTTCACAACAACAACCCTTAGGAGGACTCCAGTAACGTTACAAATTAACCTTTAAACACGGAAGATTTCTATAAAGAGAAATAACTGCGTTGAGCTTCTTGAGCTTTAATATTAGCTCGCCTGTGTACTATTAGCCGCCACACAGCTATTTTAGTACTTGTACTTGTTTCTGCAATGAAAGACTAAATATAAATATTAACAAACAGTCAGCTGTACTATACTGGCGTGCGACCAATTTTCATCAAGTACTGTTTATCGCCTGTGCATTGTTACGTCATTTTTCGTATATAATTTTATGTGTTGATGAAATGACTTTTAAAACAATGCACTGGCGAAAAATGGTCAAAGTAACTGAACTTTCGTGTATAGAAACAAGTGCTCTCTGTGTTCAAGTTCGACCAAGGTCTGGCAACAAGGGAGAGCACACTTTTAAATATCAGCGACAATGCTTTGATTTGGAATTGAGTCAGTAGTTAAAATCAGGACCGTCTCTCAGTTTTGTTCTGCAATTTCATTAGTTAGATTTATGTATACATAATTTTTCGAACACCCCGTAAATAAGATATAGGGTATTTATTTTTATTATTAGACAAAAATTATAACATCAGCTTCACCTTGGTGCCTGTGATATAGTTAGTATGATGGCATATCTCTGCCACGTATGGTGGCATATCTCTGCCCCTTGTGTGTAAGTTATTTTTTTTTTATAAATTATGTCGACATACAAGATAAATATGTTGACATGCAAGATAGTTATGTCAACATGAACATAACTATGTTGACATGAAAGAAAAACTGCAATCAAATAAGAGTTATAAAAAATCTCAAATATCGCCAACATGTGACATCCAAGATGCTAGATACGCTACCTAATTATGTCAACATGCAACTTATTTATATGTTAACATGCAACTTCTTTATGTCGACATGCAAATTAGTTATGTGAACATGCAAGATAAATATGTTGGCATGCTACATAGTTATGTCTACATGCAACTTAGTTATGTGGATAAACAACTTATAAGTTGGATGTCAACATATTTATCTCACATGTAAAGTCAGCATTATGTTGCAAGTCAACATATTCATCTTGCAACATATTTATGTCGACATGCAACTTATTTATGTTAACATGCAACTTATTTATGTTAACATGCAACTTCATTATGTCGACATGCAACTTTTTAAAATTATGTTAACATGTAAGATAAATATGTTGACATGTAACATATTCATGTCGAAATGCACATAACTAAGTTGCATGTCGACATAAAAAAGTTGCATGTCGACATAAAGAAGTTGCATCCAGATAGCATCTTGGATGTCACATGTGGGAGATATTTGAGATTTTTTGAGATTTTTTTATAATTTCTATTTAATTGATTGTAATTTTCTTGCATGTCAACATAGTTATGTTGCATGTTGACATAACTATCTTGCATGTCAACATATTTATCTTGCATGTCGACATATTTGATAGAAAAATAACTTGCACACAAGTGCAGAGATTTGCCACCTAAGTTAGATACATTTTGATAGTACCAATGTCTAAACTAGTGTGTTAAAACTATTTAATTAGAAGCGGATCATCATGTATGTTCTAAATGTCTCAGCTATCATAAAAATTAATTTATAAATATCGTGAAGAATTCTAAAACTGCATGCAAACAAACTGCATATAATCATGGAACGCTTGGAATAAAAAAAAAGAATTCTACAATATTTTTAATGCTACCTTTTGAATAGTTCAATACAATTACAGACAAGTGGAGTTACTGAAAGTTAATTGTGAGTTTTCTAAAGATATATTTTCTGTGACCATCTTATTTAAGGTATGCGCAATATTAAATTAAAACGCAATCTAAACTACACACGTACAGCACACATACAGCACAATGCTGGAAGACTACATATACGTCCACTTCTCTCAGGAGAATACCTATAGAGTTTTATAATTCGATATAAATGCTTTAAAAAAGGATTAGATGCAGTAAGTGCACTGATATTTTGAGACGGTCCCTCTCTCTCTCTCTCTCTCTCTCTCTTTCTCTCTCTCTCTCTCTCTCAATATTACCGGGTATTATCGCTGAGAGTATGCGCGCACTTGCATTCAATTTCCGTTACGTAATTTATGGTAATTTTTCTCTGTTTTGTTACGATTTTGTATATTGTATGCGGTTAATCAAGAACCGCGCGAACAGTTAAAGAGCGAGCTACTAAAACCCGACGCACCTAATGACCTGTTTTAGGTAATTACCTTCTACCTGTCTGATGTTCGACATGCTTTTAGAGAGAAGAAGAGATTTTCAGTGTTCTTTTTTTAATTTACTGAAAGTGTTAAGTAGAATAGGCATTTCGGAGGCAACATGAATTATTAATTCTCTCAGAGTTTATTGGAATTTCAAAGTTACCGTGGTCGAAATACCTGACTCGTTATTTGATAAACATCAACAAAATATTTGACATTTTTGTTTTTGTGGTAATCATGGCGGATTTATTTCTTTGTCTTTTTACAACGATGCTTTTAGTGAGGACGAGCGTGGCATCGTCTGCTTATTATGTGGACAATGGAATCGGACAGACGGAAAAAATGCATGAAATGAACTCGAGGGACAAACGTGAACTCCAACATGAAATTCTTACATTACTTGGTCTACACCAAAGACCGAAGCCGAAATCTAGCACCACTAAGGACTCCGCTCCAACGTTCATGCTGAGTTTGTACAATTCTATTACTTCAGATAACGGTGTTGTGAAAGATGACAGCACATTTCACACCAGCCATAATGTTACAGTAGGCGACAGCGTGGTACAACCCATTGAAGGAACAGACATCATCATCAGTTTTGTAAATAAGGGTAAGGATTGGTCTTTTTACCCCCTCACATTCTTAATTGATAATTCCTAAATCTAGACTTCTTGTCTTTTTTTCTCAAAAGTGAAATGTATAATCAGTCTTTATATACAAAAATGATACATGCTAATTAATAAATTAATCATAAAATATAAAAAATTTTAAAACTGTAAATAAAATTTCTTGTATATTTGAATTACAAGAGTTTTACCACCAATACAAGTGATTAAATAAGTTACTTATGAAATTTTTAAATTAAAAAAATTAGATAGGTCCCAGATGAAACATACTTTAACAGGTTGAGACCAATCACCCAAATGGAATATAATAACCCGTTTGGGATATAATAGCCCAAATGGGATGAAAATTTTAAGTGCAAAAAATAAAAATTGTTGATTTTGAAATTTTTGATATAAATCCGCATTAATGTGTATCAAATGCAACAACGTTTGGTTAAGAAGTTTTTCTATGTGTCTACAGTTTGTAAGATTGATCCCCAAGAAGTTTTGGATATACTGAGGGATCAATCTTCGTAACAGTAGGGTTCCAGAAAAAGTTGTTTACCAAAAGTTGTTGCATTTCATCTGTTCTAATGCGGATTTATATCAAAAATTATATTGGTTCCAACCTGTTTAAGGTACATGATTTTTTCATTTCACAAAAAGATCATTGGCTGCGAAATGTGACAACAAAAGATGTTAACTCAAGATGACCTCTAACAATTCAATGTCTGATTCACATCAGATTTTTTACAATGTGTCCATTTATAATGTATATACATACAAATTCACTCTAGCTGATAAACATAGTCAGAAGAGCCAGAGGTTCAATTAGTGGGGAACGGTTATATTCTGAGCATTGATCTTAGAATATATTCAATGGCCGCAAATTATAGCCCTCTTCATCTCGAGAACATGCCAGACTTTCAAAAACCGGCTATCCAGTTTAAAGAATTAGTTTTGTTGTGTAGATATATAATTAAGTTAATGGCTGGATTGCTGACTTCTGATGGGCCAGACTTAATACAACAACATCCTTTTAATACAAGCTTTTGTCAGGAATCCAAAGTGCAAATTATGCTTCAGGTTCATCAAGACGATCAAAGCGCTTATTATTCCAGAATATTTCCTCTATGTTTTTTTGTTCATGATGCCTCGATGGGAATAAAAATTATAACAAAGGACATAAAAATCTGTGGATAAGATGATAAATATTATTTTGATTTCATTTTGTTTAAAAATGGATTAAGTGAAACATTTTATTCATTTGAAAAAAAAAATCATATCAGTATATGGACGGTGAAGGTTAAATGTATATATCCATAAATTTTATCAAAAGTATTGAGAGACACAATATATAAATTTTTTTATTTCACAGAGACCTTGCCTGATTCAGACCTCTTTTCATTTCAGTGTATAATTGGTGTTGATTTCATATTTCAATCCAACTATTTGTAGCTAGCATGGCTATCATCACATATATATCGAGAATTGACTCATATTATAGAGACTACGGTAATTCGATAGCTACTGAATTTATACAAATATGAACTGGATTTGGACAGTTATCATGCATTTTATAGAAAAGCATGAATTGTTTTAAACTTCTTTATGTGTCTCAGTGTCTGAGTATAATTTTTGTAGCAAAGTTATTTATTCCTAAATGTACAATGTTAATAACAACAGGCAATAATTAGACATTATTTCTTCATATTTACCGGTAATTAAAATCTATTCAAAATTTAAACATTTTGATATCATTGCAACGAATGTATATTCTGTAAGCCAATTAAATAGCCCGCTTAAAAATGTTAGCCTCCCCTCTTTTATTATTTTGTATAAAGTATATGTATACAGTAGTAGTTTTTATTAATAACTAATTTTTTGATTTTATAGATGAATCAATCTAATATAGACCAGCATTCATCTTGTCTCAACAACTGAGGATTGTGGCTCCTCCATTTAAATTATTTTTTAAAATTATCTTTCTATTTGGTCTGGTGCAAAAGAGATGTCCATCTCTGTTACATTATGTTCCAGCTAAACTGTTGGAACAAAAGAGAGAAAATTCTGTCTTTATCATGATAAATATCTGAAAGAGATGAGTTCTGAAATGGATAAAATATTTGAGATTTAGGTTTGAAAACAGAAAATAGAAATACCGGTACATGCATGACCAATGACTGTACAGCATTTCTGATCCTGTTCAAATACCATTTGTTAAATTACATTATGAATATATTGAATACAAGTAACTAAATCTACAGAAGTTGAAATGATTATTCCATTCCAAACTGTCAAATTCATTTCATCTCCATTTTATATATTTCAGGACTCTTCATGCTTTAAAAATAAACATTTTTTAATTCTTAAGAGAAAAGTTTGTACAAAAAGCTTTGTATTCACAGCTAGTAGTGGTATTTTTTTTTACTTTGAATTCTCTTTTTAATTCCTTGTTCTAATTTATAAAAATTTCACACAATTTGATCGTGTCCCTAACAGGTGTCAGCTGCTATTTAGTTCGTTTAAACTTTTATATGCAAGAACATTAATTAAGTGTAATTGACTTTGAAAGTTGGCATAATGAATTTGTCTTTATTATAATTTTACCATGCATGGCCATTCAATATTAAGTTTATTGATGGGGAGATGGTTCAAAGTACTGGTTAATATGTATGTTTGTAATACGTATATTTTGAAGTATTTTTTTAGAATTAGTTTTCACAACCACCAAATTGAAACTTATTGATTTTCTTGAAATTTGTATGTCCTCCGAAGCGTGCGATAATTATGATAAAAATTATTACAATTGTGATTAATTCTTAAATTTGAGTCATTGTGGTCTTACTAATTAAAACGTTTGTGTTAACTGGAGTACCATTGCCTAGAAGATAAATTGAATACCGTACATACTTGAAATGAATTATGTCAGTTCATGGTAGAAAGATTTTGGTCTGTTATTAAATGCCGAAAACCCCCCCCAGTAAAGTTCAAAATATTTGATCTTTGTTTTGATTTTTTTTGTACTTTAAAGCTAAAAAAGTTCCACATCTAAGACATGAAAAGGACAGGACGTTTTTCTTTGACTTTAGTGATGTCACGGCCAAGGAAACTGTGGTCGGAGCAGAGCTGCGGTTATACAAGGAAAAATCCAAAAAATGGAAGAAGAACCATGAATTCCAAATCCAGGTCTTTATGCTTAGGCAGGGAAAAGACCCTGAGTAAGTGGTTTTTCTTTAGGGCTTCTAGATAAGTTGTACATGTGCAATGTACTCATGATGGGCAATTAACGTCAGTAACGGACACATCTAAAACTACACAGCTTTGGTTTTTTTTGGGGGGAGACATTGAAAATGCATTCATGCATGGTTTCTGAATTCCATTTCCTTCTGCGAAGATTTTTCACTGGTTAACTTGATTATGTGCGAAGGCGGAACATTTATTGATTACCAGGAATGTTACTTTTTAATGACAATCCCATATATTATTGTTCTGTCCATATCTGCCCCCTTATCCTTAAATCTAAATGGATTTTTACACCAGACACTTTGAAATTTATTATTCAGTCTCAACCCAAGGAGATTCATTTCATATTTGGTGACAATTTGGCAGAAAATTTTTCAAAATTTATAACTTTTACTGTATAATTAATGCATTTTAACCTACATTCCATTTGTTACTTTGGAAAGAAGAACCTTTTATTATACATGTATATTTGGTACACACAGTCTATTTTGATTGCAAAAATTTGATATCATACATCTATATTAATACATGTAAATAAAAATATGGTATTTAATTAATGAAAAAAAATTAGCAGCTAAGTATATGGATACAAAGTAGGGGCAGATGGCCATGACAAATACATGGGCCGGATATATATATTGATATTACATGTATCTCATCATGAAGTGATTATTTCTATAAATTCATAAAATGTCGGAGGTTTTTTTCTGTTGATGAATTGTCTGTTGAAATAGAATTATTGATATTAGACAAGTTATTCATTCAAGATACCTGTAAAATTTTAAATGCCAAGCTCCAAAAATCAATTTAGGAAGGAGGGGTGTGAAAATGTGTACAGCCATTAATTGTGTCACTGTCTCTGCTTTAACAGCTCTAATGATGGCTAAGTTGGGTAGTTGATTACAGAATTGAACTGATACTTCAGCAGATATCGATAATTTCTGGGTGAGTGGGATCTGTAAATCTGTCTTGAGGGAAGTTACTGACGTTATTGCAAAATCAAACAGCATAAAACAGCATAAAAACAGCATAAAAACAGCGTAGCCTGATGCTGGAGGGATGATTACTTCCTTTGGGGAATTTTCAACTTCATTGTTTTAGCTGTCAAAGAAGATAAAACTGTAAATTTGTACAAAGCAGCCTGGAAACCTACAGCAGATAACTTCATTTGGTATATGTTATGTGCAATGCTACATGCCATCTGTATGCAGTAAATTAATGTACATCATGTATTGTCAAAAGTAGTACCAAGTATAAAGCCCATTGAACTGCAGAAGTATTATTATAAGTCTAAGGTCAAATTAGTAGAAGTATATTCCTCTTCTTTATGCTACCACTGTGATGTTAAAGGGGATTGCAGATATCACTGTTGGGCTGGAGGGGATTGCAGATATCTACTGTGGGGCTAGAGGAGATGTCTAGATATCTACTGTGGTATAAATGGGATTGCAGATATATAGTGGGTGTTAAAGGGGATTGCAGATATCTACTGTGGTATTAAAGGGGATTGCAGATATCTACTGTGGTGTTAAAGGGGATAGCAGATATCTACTGTGGTGTTAAAGGGGATTGCAGATATCTACTGTGGTGTTAAAGGGGATAGCAGATATCTACTGTGTTGCAGATTTCTACTGTGGGGCTGGATGGGACTCCAGATGTATTGTGTTGAAGGGGACAGTATTTATCTATTCTGGGGCTACAGAGGACTGCAGATATCACTGTTGGGCTGAAGGAGATTGCAGATATCTACTGTGTGGTTAGAAGGGACTGCATATATCTATTGTGGGGCTAGAGGGGACTGCAGACATCTACTGTGGTGTTAAAGGACTCTATTATGGTGTACAAGAAGACTTTAAATATCTGCTATCATGTACAGAGAGACTGTAGATATCTGCTATCATGTACAGAGAGACTGTAGATATCTGCTATCATGTACAGAGAGACTAGATATCTGCTATGCTGTACAAGGAGACTGTGAATATCTGCTATGGTGTACAAGGAGATTTTAGATATCTGCTATGTTTTACAAGAACACTGCAGATATCTGCTGTGGTGTTTAATTGTGCTGGAGGTGTCTGGTGCTCCAAGGGGGATTGCCACACCTTCTTTCTTGTTGAAAGGTTCTAGCTTGGGAATAGGGATAAACTATGAACTTAACTGTTTTACTTGTAGTAGTTTACATTAATGTATAAGTTACATGTAACCTGGCATATTTAATCATCTGGTCCCTTTTATTTTTATAGAGACAAGATACTGGATCCCTTATCAAATATCACGGTTAATGCTAATACAGAAGGGTGGATCACCTTTAATATGACACGGGCAGCGGAACTGTGGACCAGACAGCCAGAGGCTAACCTGGGCCTTTTCATCAAAGTCTTGTTTGTCAGTAAAGGTCTGTAAAACAAAGCAATATAGAATCTCAACACATTGGTCAAACATTTTTGACTTGGAATCTATTAATTTGTTATTGTAATGTAAAAAAAAAAAAATTGCCGGAGTTCTATTCATTAGGACTTCACTTTTGTTGTTTTTAATTTTCAAAAGAAAATAAATAATTTCTTATGGTTTGAAAGGAAATTTAACGTTAAATTTAGATCTGTTTTGTGTTGTTTAACAAATTTTAAGATTGAATGGGTTGTATTGTATAGCCTGTGTTACTGTAGTAATTATAACCCTAAGAAATAAAAAAAAAAAAAAAAGAGCAGAAATTTTCTGAAGTACACGAAGAAGAATCATTGTTAATCACAGCTGTGGAATAATTGGTTGTTGAGGAATTGAAAGAATGGAATCATTGATATTCATTGTGCCATAGAGAGCTGAGAGAGAATGTGGCTAAGTTTGTAAATATTATTGAATTACCGGTGTTCTCTGCGTGAACTCTAGTCCTTCTTACTGCTTACAAGATTCCGCCCAGCGATACTGTTTAACCGTCTTCATTAAAACTCCATTGGTTCAATGAAAACAATGGTTAAATTTGCAAGCATTCCTTTAAATCACAATGAATCACTTCAAGAGTGCATTTAAGAAAACGACTAGGTTTTTTTTCTATACAACAGTGAATTTTTTTAAGCGATGAAAGAGAAATTTTTGTACTAACAGTCACGTTAAGATAGCATCATAAGCAGAGGTTATGTTAGATTAATTTCAGATTTCAGAATTACAACACAAAGTTTTATGAAGTTTTTGAAGGTTCCATATGTGGTATTTGATTTAATTCTATCAAAGAATGATCTTAAGTAGATAGCTGTTAGTGTCAGAGTATGGAACTAGGGTACAGTGCTCTAAACATGCAAAAGAGACCCCCACCCCAAACTCTTTCCACACAAACACCAAGCTACCCTTTATAGTAGAAAACATTTTTATAGGGGGTTTTGTGATAAATGTCAAAGCTGTATTGGTTAGAAGTACATTTATGTGGACTAAAGCTAGCACTCAATCAATCATTGCAACAAGGTTTAAAAGCTATGATTTTGTGGTCCAATTTGAATGAATAATGCTCATACATTTAATATTTGATAGATTCGTAATCATGGCTGTTACATGATTATTGAATCAGCTTGTAGAACAGAAGTCGATCAAGTTTGTTTTTATGTCTGTTACCTGTCTTTTACCTGTGGTTTGGTTATTTTGAAAGATCTCTTCTGAAATTGAATTTCTTTCTCCCTTTGTATCAACTTTTCAGTTATTTCAAGTCAAAAGAAAAATTTACTTAAATTCCAACAATACAAGTCAACGGTATTGTTGTACTATCTTTTCACTGCGGAAAAGTTTCTCAAGTTTGTCTTTGAAGATTTTTACCTGCTAAACGTTGATTTGCACACCTGAGTTTCTCGGCCACCTGTTATTTTGGCTTTGATCCACCTCCCTCCATTAAAGCTTGAATTGAACTCAAGATAAAAGAAACTGACTCTGGACTTTAAAAGATCATTCTATAAAACAACTGTCAGGCTTGGGATTTGGTAGTCCATTTAAATTATAGGATCTCTTGAAATATCTCTATTAAAAAGTCTTTATCTTTAGTAGGATATGAACAAGTTATGTAAAACTCTCTAAGTGTTTGCGTTTTTGCATTCTTCAGTGATTACAAGGGGCTTGATTTTATCATTTATAAATGTCAGCATGCATTGCCTTACACGTTAGGTCAGACTGCCATACCTCCATTGTTATAATAGGCATCCGTTAGTTCATGGACTGGAAGTCAACATGCATTAGATATAGAGGTGTATTATAGGTCTTACTCATATACTACCACGATTATAAATAGTCATCAAGAACTGAAGCAAATTTTAACAGGTGGAAATGCTTTCTTTATATTTTCACCACCCAAATGGCGATCACATTGAATAAGATATTTCAGTCAGTTTGGTAATTCTTTGTTCTGATTGAAGTGTACTGGCGAAACAGAGAGAGGCTAGGCAGCTTATGTCATGTACAAGTTGTATCTGCAGTTAGAAGATGCAAGGAAATTGGCATCTGCAGATTGTTCTATAAAGCCATTCAGTAAAGAATGCATACAGATCCACCACATGTTAACACGGGGATTGTTGGGGAGGAAATTTAAAAAGAAAATTATTTTCTTTTTAGTTTTTGTGCACAAATTAAATAAGATTTTTTCAGAACTCATGTTGGTGTTCTCAAAATGAATTTTTATGGTTCTTTAAATTATCATTTAATTTAGTAAAGTGCACGTGGATTGCATCTCCTGACAAGTTAAATACATGTTCTACAAATTATTGAAAAAAAGTTGCTAATTGATATTTGATATGTTATTTATGAAGATTTGCCAACTATCATATTATCGGGAGATTTTTTTCAATGTAAAACAATTAAATACAGTTTTGTGGGATTAAAATGATTACACGATTATAGGTGGGGATTTTTTTTAGGGGGGGGGGGGCTGTCAGGGGAAGAATGAAAGAATGTTGATCTCCAAGGCAAGTGACCACGCATTAAATGCATTTTTTCTTCCCTGTATTATGATTTAAGCAAGAAGATTATCTTACCGGTATATAATTATTGTCCTTATTTTAACTTTGGTTGCAATAACTACCATGCATTTTATTTGAGTAAAGTTATACTGTTTTTCTAGGGAATGACCATTAGCTTCAATTGTTCAGGAATACCATAACAGAAATTGATTAAAACAATGTCTTTGACTTTGTAGGCAGAGAGATTAACCCCAACAAACTTGGGATCGTGAGTTACAGAGGGTCAGAAGACAAGAAGCCCTTCATGGTGGGATTTTTCTCCTCACAAGAACTGGTGTACCCCCAGAGAACACAGACAGCCCTGAGGCGGAGGCGAGAGCTATACTCATACAGGGAGGAGCAAGAGAAATACACCGACTACAACCTCTCACGTAAGTCACGACTGTAACTTTAACATGAGTCATGACTACAACCTCTCACGTAAGACACGACTACAACCTCTCACGTGAGTCACGACTATAACTCTTAAGTTAGTCACGACTGCAACCTCTAAGGTAAGTCACGACTATAGCCTTTCACGTACCGGTATGTCACGACTACAACCTCTCACGTAAGTCAAGACTATAACTATTACATAAGTCATGAGTACAACCTCTCACGTAAGTCATGACTACAACCTCTCACGTAAGACATGACTATAACTATTACATAAGTCATGACTACAACCTCTCACGTAAGTCACGACTTCAACCTCTCACGTAAGACATGACTATAACTATTACATAAGTCATGAGTACAACCCCTCATGTAAGTCATGACTACAACCTCTCACGTAAGTCATGACTTCAACCTCTCACGTAAGACATGACTATAACTATTACATAAGTCATGAGTACAACCTCTCACATAAGTCATGAGTACAACCTCTCACATAAGTCACGACTTCAACCTCTCACGTAAGTCACGACTACAACCTCTCACGTAAGACACGACTACAACCTCTCACGTAAGTCTTGACTGCCATCTTGGTGTATGCTGGTCAGTAAAACCGGGTTATATAATTGTTGGGTTATGAAGGTTTTACTGTAAAGTGTTTAAAATAATATATTCATTGTTAAAGAAAAGTAATTATTTAGCTGTCCATCTAATTTCTTAAGGTACAGTTCAGCTTGGTTTGTTCAACTCTATTGTTTGAAAGACCCTATGTCCTAATAAAAATGGTAAATTAAATTCTTGTGAAGTTATCCTTACTTATTTTGCTACCGAGAGACTTTACACACATATAGTAAATCTTATCATTTCAAATGTAACATTTAATCTGTTAAATTGGAAATTTGTCTGTTTTGAATAGACAGGAAAATTCAATTTAAATACCAAAACTTAAGAAAGTTTGTTTGAAAATCATTCATGTACTTTAAAAAGGTTTCATTACCGATATTTCCTAAGCAGTGGCCAGATGAAAGAAATATCTGGTATGCTTCACATAAAACAAAGAGCCAGAACTAGTTTGTTCAGAATTTAAAGTTCATCCATTACAAAACTGTAGCTTAAAGTTTTAGAAAATGATGACAAAAGGGAAAGATAAATGTCAGGCCCCAAGACATGTACGTTGTTAACACTTACTTTTTATCCTTAATTGCCAATATTTTGTCGCCAGTTAAAAGTATCACTGTTTTTCTTGCTTGAAGGATGGTTCCAAAAGTTCAGAACTGCAAAATATCATAAAATGATAACTGTCTTTCTAGTTATTTAATACATATATAGCTAATCAGTTTATCTAAACATATCATGAACACACAATGTCAAGATCCTCTTACCAATGAAGGGATTTTATAAAATGCTTTTATATGTTATTTCAGAATTGTGCTAGTATTAGATTTAATAAATGATGTGATTTATTTTTTTTCAATAAGTGGATGTACAAAATGTGTTGCATTTTACACTGTGCAGTGAAAACTTAAGTCTGCCACCAAAAGATACCTTTAGTGTATGTAAAGCCCTTCTTTAATGTTCCTCTTAAAGTGTCTTGAAATAGATACCATTCCAATTATTAACAAATATTATTTCTGTGTCTTGAATTCAGCATCTCATATGAATGTCAATTGAAATTTATTTAAAATCATTTTTAGGGGTGAGATGGGGGGGGGGGGGGTGTTCAAATTGGGAAAATTTCAAAGGGGAGGCAATTCTTGTATTGGTCATCACTCTTTTTGTAGCATCTTGTTTTTTGGCCTTAAAATCTGAAAACGAAAAGCTGGATATATCCGTGTTCTGAGGTTTGAGTATCAAAGACGCCAGCTCTGTTTATACAGCGAGTTGTTTACAGATCTTGGGAGATGTTATCATGACTGTCAAGGAGGTCGTGTGTTTGGATGTGTCATCCTCTCTAACAAGCTTATCCCTCACAAACTCTTTATCTCTGTAATCACAGAACTACAGCCTGTCCTTTCTATTGACCAAAGTATCTGTAACCAAATTCCCTCATTCTTATGCCTCAGTTGGTTCTCACAATATCATGAAACACAGAGTAAACATTCCCTGATATGAAAAAATATTTTTTGACTCATCAAAATCAACATGTGTGATATATTTCATATGACAAGGGAAAAAATAACTTATAAATATTTCATGCCTTCAGGTCACAAGCGAGGGGCATCAGGCGGAGGAAGATGGCCATGTCAACGACGATCCTTGTATGTCAAATTCCGAGACCTTGGGTGGCAGGTAAACATTTTAAATGGTTTTCCTAGAAATAAACAGATCTTTTATATCAAGATATTACACATCAAAGCTTGATTGATTACCAATGCAAAAATATGCCTCTCACATTAAAGTATCCATTTTCGGAAAATTGGTTACAATTAATGCATATTAATGAACAATTTCTTAACTGCTTTTTTTTTTTATCAGTTTTCTTTCATGTTTTTAAAGAAAATGTCAAAGACAACACATTATCTGTGTTGACAATGCCTGTCTTATTTAATGATGTGCTATTTTATGATTTTATAAAGATCAACCAGTAAAATTATGCAATAATTCAGAACTTGTATATATTTAGAATTTTCTTTTATCAAAAAAGACATAAATGACAAAAGGGATATTAAAATGATTTATCTTAAGTACATATAATTGGATAAAATCAAGAAATGTAATTATAAGACTCTGAAAAGGTTAAGGTGAAAAAATTATAAGTCTTTCTATTAAAAACTATAGTTTTTTCTAATTTACTGAACATTTTTTTCAGAGTTGGATTATTGCCCCTGATGGATACCATGCCTTCTTTTGTGAAGGAGAATGCTCTTTTCCCATTGGAAATCATGTCAATGCTACCAACCATGCCATAGTCCAGACACTGGTCCATATGTACACCCCTTTCAAGGCCCCCAGCCCCGGCTGTGCCCCATCCAAACTAAGTGCCCAGTCGGTACTGTATTTTGATGATGATGGCAATGTTGTGCTGAAGAAATTCCCAAAGATGATCGTTACCTCTTGTGGATGCCACTGAGAAGCCTGCTAACTAGATATAAACTAGATACACAGCAGGGCACTGTTATATGAACACAATATTTTAACCCCATTCAAAAATTTTAGGGGTACACAAAAAAAAATCACCATTCACTCTTTAGTCCACCTGTCTTTTGATGCATTATTTGTTTTGCATGGTGCACTGTGCCGTACCATGGAAATAATCCAATAACAAGGCAATATGAAGTTCTGGTTGACCTTGGCCTAATTTTAAGGTTAGGTCGTGGTGGATGTTTGTAAAAGTTTTTGTGTTGTATTTTTTCTATGCTAGTTTATGCTGTGCTAAAAGTTTGCACTTTTTGGTATGTTTTGCCTTTGGTTGACAAATGTTATTAACCAAGGAAAATCAATAATGAAATTATTGGAACTGAGTGAAATTCAGCACATGGATATTGAAGGTTGTATTGATTTATTTTGTTAAAGCCAAAGAATCTCATTTATACATGAACCCTGAATGCCTCATTATAGACACATTTATACATTGCAGCACTAGAGTGCCTTGCTTTTGAGCCAGTTTGGGGGTTTGACTATTGCTGTAAACTTATCAAAAAATTGTGAGTGCCTTGTTGTAAAATGACCACATGTAGAAAATGTAGCCCAAGCCATACTGCTGCAAGCTTTACTAAGGCATATACAGTGTATATACACCAAAAGAGTTGATTTTAACATTGCTTTCAAAAGTTTAAAATAAGCATTTTTGTTCCTCTAGTGGCAAATAGCTGCAATACACGAGTCTTCCTTTTTCAAATATTCTCTTTTTTTACTAATATTTTTATTGGTAGAGAAAATCTGTAATACAAATAGTTATTTTTTTAAAAAAAATAAAAGTTATACATATGACAGAAACAAAAAATTTTTCCTCTCTAAATTGCAATTTTTTAAAGTTTTGATATTAATAAAAAGTAGAAATATAGGATACTCTTTGTGAATAAGATATATGAAATAGTAGTATTTTTTAATAATTAAAATGTTAGAGTCTGATGTAATATATGCTTAGAGATGTCTGAATATTTAGATACTGAAATAGGAAATAAGTATTAAAAGTACTTGTTCTATAGACAAATACGGCACCACTTAATTTAGTCACAAACTAAAGATACATGACGTTGTTGCAGAAAAAGCCTATATCATATCATACAAAAATAACTTTGTACACTTTTGGGCAAAGAACATTTACCTGGTAATAGTTTCTTCAATGATGGCTGAGTTTATCTCCAGTTTGCAATCATCATATTCATCTCTTTATTATTTGGATGAAGACATTGTGTCCCATTTGGATGGTATGTACATGTATTTATAAATTATGTAAACATTTAGATTAAGATTGACTCATTTATCATACAAAAAAGTCTCAGAAGTTTCTAAAATTATTTTCCTTTTTTTGAGACAATACAGACTGCTAAGTTCTATTAATTTGGGATCCAATTAATTATAACACTTGGCAAACGAGTTTAAACACCGAGATGACAGTTTGCAGGCTGTTATACCGATGCCATTGTAGTTTTTAAACAAATTGCAAAAAATTATAAGTGACATTTCTCGTCAGAATGATAATGCTACAACTGTCCACCTACCATAAATCACCCCCTCTGTCAGGATAAAATTGATGCGCATAATGTCTCTCAGAATTCTTTGGAAAATAAAGAGCCCCAAAAACAAGAAAGAAAAAGATGTGTATATCATTTTACTCACCTAGGGCTCATTAAATTTGGCTGAATGGTAAACTCTACATATAGGTTTTTTTTTATAATATATAAATTCTCCTTAAAATTTAATGGTTTACTTAGTTCTTTGATTTACAGAGAGAGTTTTAAGTATGATGTACACTTTCTTATGTTTACATTGAATTTCACTTATTAGGGTCTATTTTTGATCCTGAATACATCAGTACATGTACTTGTCTATATTGTAGATTTCCCCCCAATGAATTGTGATAGATCTATTGATTTTTTTTCTCATATCAGAGATCTGAATTTGTAATGTTTATTGTACAATGTAATTTACACTTAATAGATATATTGTATAAATGTTAATTCTGCAATAAAATATTTGTCTGATAAAATTGTTCTCCTTGAAAATAACTACATGTATCTTGCTGATCTTGATAACCATGATTGTGAAAAAAAATATAAAAACAAGGAATAAAGAATCATTCTTTGAGTACATGTATTATGAGGTGATGAAATATGGTCGGACATGATCAAAACCAATAAAGCACAGATGGGGTTTATGATGGATTTGATCACATCAAACCACATTTGATCACCTCGTAGTATTCAAAGAATGATCCTTATTACTTATATTTACTTAGTTTTCAGCATTTGTATGATTAAATATTTAAAGTATAAGTCATTGATGAAATGTGTTGTACTATACATTACAAACCGATTCATAGGTTTATCTTAGACAAAGACACTGGAAAATGTAATTTTTTTTAAAGTATGTAGGTGTAAAAGATTGTTGATTTACATGAATGTTTTAACGTGAAACGGATACAAAAATAATCTTTTCTTGAATGAGGCACTTTGACAAATATGGATGCACATAGCTCTTGAGATATGAGGGACAAACGAGTGGAGTAATATGGTACATGTACCACACGGTTATCTTCACTCTCAATACCGTATATTCGTTTTTATTCGCGTGTCACAAAATTTGCAAAAATGGGGGGAAATATGTAGCATTTTTAATCTGCGTCAGTCAATTCTTGCGATTTTAAAAGTTTCTTATTGAAAATAATACAAGATATAATTTCTGCGTATTCAATATTTTGCGAATTGACAGAGATCGCGAAAAAAGCAAAAATTAGATAATCGCGAAAATTACCAGATATACGGTATTATGGGGTAAGTGTCTGTTCCATACATCTTAAAAACCAGTGGATAGAGAGGTAAATGTTAAAGGAAATGAATCCACACACCTTAGCACATGAATGAACTACTGTCCCTGGAGCTATGTATTTCATGAGTTTGATCGAGGTTTTCTTGCTTTTCGTAACCATATTCTTAGTTTAACTGCTGGATGCCAAAGAGAAGATTGCATAGATTTTCAGTCTTTCAAAAAATTCAGCCCCAGGAGTGGAGTTCATGAATTTCCCAATTTATGTTCCCCTTTCTTCACAAACGCTACTGGTATGTACTAAGTTTGGTTTGTATTCAACAAGAAGCTAAAAATATTCAAAATTTTCTGATACAGGACATCTGACAGACTCAGATGTCTGAAATATGTAGTCTACAAACCTTACGAACAACCCTTGGTTACTTCCAAATGAAGTTTAAATGAGGTTCCAAATCAAGGACTTTCAATACAATGTTGTCTTGTTAGGGAGTAAATGCTATTTCAGTTTTTGTATCTACCTATCGAGGTAAAAGACACTTCTTGCTTACAAATTGTTTTGCTGGTGGATATTGGTATGAATGAACTAAAATTTTAGAAATTCTAATCATTTTCAACAATTTTATTGACATGATTCTCATCATGGCTTGACAACAATCTGTTCATGAACAAGAAATAATCAGTAAACCAGCCTCTACAATAAAGGCCAACTTAAATATGAATGAATACATGCACCACTAACAGCAAATAAGATTGGCTTGAATTGTGTGCTTTACTTTAATTTTTGTTTTTCAATTTATTGCTTAAAAAACATCTCAAAAAATATTTGAAAAAATAATTTGCTAAATAAAATGCTAAATGAGACAAGAATGAACAAGAAAGCTACATAGTTTTGTTTTTTAAATTATACCCAAAGGGAGATAACTCTGAGAGGAGAAATTCATGACTAAGTTCAAATGTTGAAATAATCATTTCATTCTTTGCACAATCACTGCATTTAAAAGTTTGGCGTCAGCTAAGGATTGGTTTTCATCTGTGAGTTCTTTGTTTGGAAATGTAGTCATCAGTACGAAGTTGGCTGAGGCATACTCGGGACGGGCTCTGTTTACCAGGTCAAGGATACATCTAACAATATAAAATGTCACCAGAGCTCTTGGTCTCCTTACATAAAACTTAATTTTATTAAATTTTGAACACCAATTTACTTGAATTTCATTGTTAAGATGATTCAAAAAAATAATGACCAATGAGTTAAGAATCTTTAAAGTAAGGCCTTGTATGCTTGGTTTAATTTACATGTCCACTGAACATTCTACAGCATTTTTGTGACAAGGTTTGTGACAGTTTTACATTATGTGTATGTTTACTAGAAAAAGCTAAAAAATGATACCCCCCACTCAGAAAATATAATAACTCAAGTATTCCTCTATTGGCGAGTAATGGATGCACCATTTTTCTTCTAGTAACCTTGAGCATGCCAAGAGACCAAAGCTCATAATCAGGACATATTCATAGGTCACAAGCAATCTCTTAAACAAATTTTAGCTTCTAATCATTTCCCATTAATACTAGATATGGCTTAGCCAGCAATTATGCATTTTTTTAACAATGACCTTGAACTTAAACAACTGAACCTGGCTCAAATTCAAGACACACCCTTAGGTCATACAGAATCTTTATGTGAAGAAGGAACATCCAATGTTTCTCCACAAGAAAGGTATAAACCGGACACAAATTATGAAACTTTTTTCCAATGACCTTGAACTTGCTCAGATGACCTTGGGTTAAAATCATTACACACCCTCAGGTTATAAGCAATCTTTGTGTAAAGTAAGAACCTTCAATGAATCTCCATAAAAAAGATTTAAAAATAGAAAGAAAACTTTTTTTGCACTTTTTCCTTCCAGTGACCTTGAACTTGCTTAAATGACCTTAGGCCGAAATCACGACACACCCTCATGTGATAAGCAATCTTTGGGTGAAAAAAGAACTTCCAATATTTCTCCAAAAGAAAGAAAGAGACCAGACACTAATTTTTGCTTTTTTCCTTCCAGTGACCTTGTACTTGCTCAAATAACCTTAGGTCAAAATCATGACACACCCTCAGGTCAATAACAATCTTTTTATGAAGTAAGAACTTCCAATGTTTCTCCATAAGAAAGATATGGACCGGTCACAACTGCACAGGATTGCGGAGGGTATGATAAGGTAGAATTACAATACTCTTAAAAATAAGCTAACAAATCACTGCACTTTTTAAATTTTTGTTTCATGATATAGACAAAAATATTTTTAAATACTTCAACTTTCTAAAAGGATACATGGTTATGTAATTCCTGACATCGCTGATTTTGTGTGTGTGGTTCAACTTTACCACTAATCTACAAGAACAAAAAAAAAGAACAATCAATATTTACAGTATCAAATGACAATCATTATTATATATATATACATATAAATCACTCACACTTAACAGCAAGAAAAGGAGATAAATGCACTATAAATAAAAAGACTTAAAACGTTATTTTTACAATTACATGTATTCCTATAAACAAAATTTCATAAAACATAAATTCATTTCCATGAATAGACTATCTAACCTTGACCCGTCCGCTAGTCTGACTTGGAGATTTGTGGTTGGGGCACTGTCATTGACCTTGACCCGTTGTTTAGCTGCATCTTCTGTGTTGCCAGAGGCACTGGAGCCCGAGGAAGGAGATTTTGCTAAAGATGGTGCAGGACTATTACATAAAAAGAAACACATATCACAATAGTAATCACTTAACTGAAAATCTAAATATTTACATGATCATGATTTTAAAAAATTGACCTTAATTTATCTATCTTCTTGTGGGAGAAAAAAAAATTTAAGAAAGGAAATAGAAAATGGGATAATTGTATTTAAGAATCCTACCTTCCTAGCATGTGGCCTTCACCTGTAAAAGGTTTAACAGAGACTTTGGGTTGGACATAATCCTCTGTGCGGTGATCCTCCATATTCAGATTGACCTCCTTTCCTCTGCTGATTAGTTCCTGGGGAACCTCCCTATAGTGGAGGCAAAACATAGTTATCTACATCAAATGTGCAGAAAAAAACCATATCCTGAATAAATACACACAGTAAATAACGCAGTGTTATTGAGGAAAATGTGGACCCACTGACCCCTTTGATACGGCATCCAGGAACTGTTTGTTGGCTGGATCCTGGAAATCCCTTAGTGGCCCATCATCTATACTAAAGCCATTCTTCCATAACTTTAGCACCATATCAACCTTAAAATGAAAAATGAAAAGTTATATTGCTGTTGCATAAAGAAATGAAGAAAATTAATGAATTCCCTTAGTTACAAGACACTCCTCTCACCTGTCTTTTTCCCCCTCCCAAGGGTTTCCCCTGTACAACACTGACTGGGTCGTCTTCTGTCTCCCCAAGTTTGTATCCTGCTCCACCAAAGGCATGCCGACTCGCCCCTTGGGACTGTGATTGGGATCCTTCTCCGACATCTTCTGCTCCATGCCTGAAATTATTTAATAATTGTTATTCTTCAGGTTTCTTCACCATAAACTGATAGGTACATATAAATAAATTGTAGCAATAATAAAAATTTTACCAAAAAAGTTTACAAAAAAATTGTTTTATCTGTGCAAATCCAACCCTAGTATACATATCATAAAATGTGACTAAAATTGTCGTTAAGTACTTATAACAAAAAAAGAATATCAAAATACCATATAAATGTGATACATTTTGAACTTACTCTCTAGCTGATTTGAA
Organism: Magallana gigas; assembly: GCF_963853765.1. Lineage (NCBI taxonomy): Eukaryota > Metazoa > Mollusca > Bivalvia > Ostreida > Ostreidae > Magallana > Magallana gigas. The sequence goes on along the minus strand of NC_088857.1, from coordinate 48,311,271 downwards.
AAGGTTGTCCACAATTTTCTTTCCACTTTCTTTTTTTCTTGGTGGTCCCAACACTTGCTGTCCACTGAAAAAAAGAGTACTTAATAGAGTGAGCACTTTTAGATTTTTATGCAACATGAGAAAGAGAGAAAGGGGGGAAGTGGGAAGGGGGTCTGAGTGGATAGAGCATTGCGATTTTCAAAGTGAATGTTCTTACCTGTGTTCTGAGCCCCCAGCATAGAATATTTGTTCTTACCTGTGTTCTGAGCCCCCAGCATAGAATGTTTGTTCTTACCTGTGTTCTGAGCCCCCAGCATAGAATGTTTGTTCTTACCTGTGTTCTGAGCCCCCAGCATAGAATGTTTGTTCTTACCTGTGTTCTGAGCCCCCAGCATAGAATGTGTGTTCTTACCTGTGTTCTGAACCTCCATCATAGAATGTTTGTTCTTACCTGTGTTCTGAACCTCCAGCATAAAATGCTTGCCCCTTGTCTTCTGAGTCCGAGTTATCACTGTCGCTTTGTGAAAGAGCAGAAATAGTCCCAAACCTGGTGAAACACAAAAATAGCATAAATGATACAATAAACAAAAAAAAAAACCCAAAATTTCAATAAAATGTATGCATCGGTCACTAAAGGACTAAACACATTTTTTTCAGATTTGTATGCAAGGAAACATGGAACAAGATGCTGTAGAGTATATATATGTATTAATGAACTCCTGTAAATTTAGCAGTTATAAACACATTTTCTTTAACATATTATGATTTGAAAAGAAATAAATTAAGAAAAACCTAAACAGATAATGAAACCCAGTTCCAAGTTTATTTGATCAAATCATTCAAATGATTTATTTCACAATGAAAGAGGTGAACATTTTGTTTGTTGATTTCACCTTGATTTTGGGGCCCCTGTTTTCTGGGGAGGAGGTGGCTGTGATTGTGCTACAACATTTTCTTCAGGAGGAGGCTCTACTACTTGGACATCATCATCATCTCCATGCTCATAAAAACTGGCAACTGCAAGCTAAAGAAACCAAAATTAATCTTATGTTTACATAAGACATGACAATCTTTTCATCTCTCTGTAATTTTTTAAAAATAGCATTAGCAATAGCATTAACTGAGTATTAGCTGATTAGCATCATTATCTGTACCATATAATATTACATAATTATCTACATCCTGTACATATAAATTTTTAATAATGAGTAGATGGACTGGGAGACATGTCAGGTCAAGCTTTGATCAGTCATTCAGATATAAAAAACGAACTGACGGACAGAACTTTAAATAACCATGTTAAGAATTAAAGTCAGCATAAAATAATGTTTAAATATGAATAATTACCTAAAACAGTGTTTTTAAACATTTAATTAAACAAGAGAACAGGACGGAACTTTCACTTATTATTGTTGTTGCCAGTTATGGTTATGTAAGCTTTTTTGAACTCACTTATATTTAAAGACAAACCTCTATATTCCATCCAGACGATTCAAGATAAAATTTAGCTCTATCTGCTTCTACGCCGGTTAAGTTCGTAAATTGTTCGATTTTCTCGCGTTGAGAATTGTCTGCCATGATTGAGCAGTTTTCCTTATCTCCTAACACGAAAGAGCGTCCATGGCTTACAATGCTAACCCGATAACGATGTAAAAATTCGAATCATCTTTAAAATACTAAAGTAAACGTTTAGTAGTTGCAATTATTCATTAAAATTTTAACCACAAAAAGACAGAAACATATAATTGATTAATAGTTAATTAATTTGATAATAAATACCGTTAGTTTGTATTTTGAGCTGTTAATTTATATCGGGATCGAAAGACTTTAATGCGGAGGTGTTTCAGGGACTTTGTCAAAAGTCGTTGCGGGTGCAAGCAGCAAGATGTGGATGGCTGTGTGTGCGTGTTGTGCGTAAGTGAAGTTTATTTTTTTACGCGATGCATTCCATTCTTTTCTTTGCATTTTGTGTTACTATTCATGGTTTAGAAGAAGACCCTATGACAACATACTATAGACTGTATCAATACGGAGTCCAGTTTTACAATGAGAAGAATTTTACAGTTGCAAAGTCTCTTTTTGAGAAAGCTCTGGAAGATTACCATTTCTACCATCAGAATGCCATTAACTGTCGTGTCGAATGCCGTCGGGAAAAGAGCAATCTAGTAGAAAATCTCGAGGAATCTAGAAAAGTTTTAGATATTTTAGAAATTAATATATTTGAAAATTTTATCCATCAATCCAAATGTATCAAGAGATGCTATAAAAGAGTTTTTGGAGAGAGACCAGATCATCACCACAATTCTGAAACAAAGAGAATAGATAAAGACTTTGAAGATGGACGGATTTTCCAGTACCTTCAATTTTCCTATTATGAGGTAAGAGAAAATGCGTTTTCCAGGGAAGTAACTCTTGTCATTCTACAAAGGAGTTGATTAAAGTCCCTTTCAGTATCGTCAATACCTGAGTAACTTTTTGAGATCAATGGTAAATTAACTTATTAAGGTGAATTTTTGCATACAGATCGAGATACAATATATTGATTTACAAAGAAAATATGGAAAAGAAAAATAGTTTTTCTTGTTTTCCCATCTGAGCGAGTTATTTGGGAAATTGGTGTTTAACACATGGACAAAGCATCATGCTTCATGTGTGTTGGCTTTGTTTACATTCAGGCAGTAAATAAGAAAGCCATGAACTGCTAACTTTTATCTTGGATGTTAACTGCAGGGGGTTTACAGCTGCTACTAAGGGTGAATTGTATAACTGGGATATAGAGATTATCATTGGAATCAAGATAAAGAGAATACCAGTGCTAAACAGACCAATGCTATAACATCAAGGATTCCAGAAATCTTTTGAATAAATGAATATCAATGATATTTAATTATTAAAGAGATTATTCATGTTAGGTACACATAATTGGTAAATGAAAATTATCTTAAGGTAAAGAGTAAAGAAATTGATAAATGTACATCTGTCTCTTCTATTTGGTTGTCTAAGGCAGCAACTTTCAGATATATCAAAGAGTCACGTGTGAATTTCTTTTGTAAACAATTAACAGTTCAGCATTTATCATCAACTAATAACTTGATGATTAGGATTGAAGGTATTTCAATAAAGTCTAATAATTGATGGAGAAATAATTTTCAGTGTCCATTGTAACCAAGATTAATTACCAAATTCTTGCATGAACAAGAATCCTGAATCAATCAACAAAAGATTTTAATTTATAACTGAAGATCAGTCTAACTGAAGGTCATTGTCTTTAACAAATCTAATAACCACTGACTACTGACTGATAAAAGAGTATAATATAAAATCATACTATTTTCAAGTAGTACTTTAATTATATGAGCTCCCCGTTAATCATGGCAATTTATGTTAAGATATTAATCTAATGTATACCTATCATCAAGTGTCCAGTATTCAAATTCATTAAATTGTATATTATAGATAAATGAGTAATATAAAGGTGATTTTTATTAACATTTCGAGAAGCAGGAGGAGAATTTAAAATAATACTATGAATCTTTTCTTTCAGTTGAAGGATTATACCAAGGCAGCGTCTGCTGCATACACCTACTTTTTAAAACACCCGCAGGACCAGAATGCTCGGCATAATGTCCAAATGTACAGAGAAAAGTTTGAGGTCAAGGATGAAGAGTTTGTTGACCTTGAGAGGAAGCCATATCAGGTAAAGGTCATAGTTTTTAAAGGAAATTGTACCATTTTTACAATTCAAGTAATAACTTTCTAAACCATTTGGAAGTTTACAAGGAAAATACATATGAAGTTGTTTGTTCTTTGTCGGTGTACAAATGTAGAAAACAAACTGTGCGATGTGAGTCAGTGTGTGGTAACTTAAGCCTCCTGCAAACAAACAGTACATCAACATTCCTATGCAGTTACTCTTGTACTGTCTGTGTATGGATTATGCACGCATACAATAAGATATTGTTAGTACTGCTGTAAGTACTCAAACAACTTACTGGTAGGTTAGGTATTTATGAATTTATCAAATATACTGAAACAACTGTAGCCAAACATTGGTCCAGTATTTGGAAGAGTTCCCTGATCATTGTTTAAGTCATTACAAATCAAAAGTTTATGCATCATTTAAACATACTTTTAAACAGATGTTAAAACAATTGAAACTTCTTAGAGATATTTTTTTTTAAAATGTTCACATGAAAAAATTAAAGGATATTAATCCTACACACAGTGTGTGGATATATGTATCGGTTTCTGATTTGTTTCCGACATTTGTGACAGCTTGAAAAACAAGTGAAATAGAAATGATGTGTATAAAAGGATAATGTTTTTTTCATGTGTACATTAATGTACAAGAGACTTATATGTACAGTGGGGGACTGGCCTCTAATGGAGTGGAACTTAGTATATCTGCCTGTATCTATATAGAGTTAAATGGACCCTGACAATGCAGAGACATGGCCAGGTCTATGGATGATTTAATATCTAGATACATATTTAAGGAATGAGTAAACCTGATCCAAATGATAAGCCTTGCCCCCTTTGTGACCTGATGTAGCATACAACAAGGCATTATGTTGCAGGAAATGTATAACATACCATTCAGTTCCAAGGTGTTCGGTCAATTTGTCCCACCATTCATCGTCAGTATCAAGTTATTATTTTGAAGTACGCATTGAAAGCAATTCTTCTCTCATTTAACTGATGTGATGATAATTCATGGGCTTATTAGTATCAAAATTAATTAAAAGATTGACTGAAACAAATAATATGCAAGTATTCTCTTAAGCTAAATTCATATCATAGATATTTTTTTTAAATTAGTAATTGAGAAGATATTGAGGTGCATTGATGCATAACTGGTCATTATTGGTGGGATCATGAACAAAGAGTACATGTGATCCTTGACTGTATTCGTGTACATTTGTATATACTGATTTTGAACCTCAAATACCAGTGAACTGGTCTTGAGCGAATAAAGAATTGAATTGAAGTACCTAAATTTTACAACATCACCACTGAACCTGCACTCTTGTTCATTCTTGTGTGACTGGGGCATTCTAACTTTTAGCATTATGTCCATAAATTTGTAAATGACAGGAGGACAGAGCAGCATTAAATTCCTTGCATATTTATGAAGTATTTTCTATAGTACTTTATTAAAGTCCTTAACCCCAATTTTTTTCTTCTCAGCAATTTTTGACAGCATTTTTCTTTTCATATTTCTCCTAGCTATTTGATTCTAACTCAAATATTATTGAATTGTCCTTTGAAATAGAAGTAAAACTTCATCACAGTTTTCTAATATTGGTACTATGTACATGTACCAAGACCACATTGCTGCAATTATGTAACATACCTCCTCAAAATGCCCTTAGAAGTAAATTTGATAGATAAATCCAAGTAGCACACTTCTACAAAATTCATAATGATTAACATTTTAAAAATATTTGAATAATATATTTTTTATTTTTTTAAATAAAGGAGTCTCACATACAGGGAGAATTAGCGTACTATGATGGCAACTGGACAGATGTTATCATACATTTTGAACGAGCCCTGAGAGAGTTTTACAGTGAGGAGGAGCGATGTCGTCTACAGTGTGAGGACAAGCTCCTCATTCCCTCACCATTCCTGCTCAGTGACTTCTTCCATTACTTGAAAGGTAACTGAACCTGGAGGGAAATTATCAATGTAACAGATGATGCCAGTATAAAAGTCTGTATGATAACCAGAGTTAAAGACAATGTAAGGTTTAAAACAACTGTTGAGACTGTGTGGCAAGTTTTTTATAGCAGGACCACGAAAATGTTGGCAATTGTAAAAGATTAAGGTATTAATAGCATTTATTTTCATGTATGGAATTTTAGCAATTTTTAAAATAAGCTTAAACAAAAATTCAGCAAAAGTTATACACTATATGTAGCATTTAATGAATATATCTATCCTGTTGGGAAAGGGGGAGGGGGTGGGATGTCAATTCAATGAATATAGTACTAGATGTAATTGGATCAGGCTCCAAGCAAGCCCATACAACATAGACAAGCTCACTTTTGATCTTAATCTCCCATTTACATTAGAGATATATATTAATAGTAGAAAAGTGAGACAAAGATCAAAAGTGAGGTCATCTAATTTTTTAAGGCCCTGTGTCGTTACTTTAACTCAATGATCACTTTGTTTTTATGTTCCCCTTATTTGTATATCTCCTCTATTTGTATATCTTCGTTATTTGTATATCTTTGTTATTTGTATATGTCCTCTATTTGTATATTTCCAGATCTGTACACCCCTATACTGAGATGTCAGGCTGACTGTGAGTACAAACTGAGTCGGTTGTTTGCTGACCATCAAGACGGCTTTCTGGAGGAGCATTACAATTTCCTGCAGTATTCCTATTACCAAAGTAATGACTAGTGAACATGGAGAGAATCGTATAAGGGATTTTTTTTAAATTATAAACAGCATATTTCAATGAGAATTTGGAGAAGGATTTGAAGAAATATTTGAGAATCCTATTATATATGAAGACTTGTGAGAAATTTTCTTAACAAGAATGAAATCCTGTCAAATTCAGCATAATTGAGAAATTTTATTTAACTTATTTTTGAAACACTGAACATCTTTGGAATTATTCAACTGAATATATGTTAAATTTAAAGAGGAAACAACATAGAACATGTTAAAGATAAATAATTAAAAAAAGTTACTTCTTTTCTACATATATATTATGAATTGAGTAATTACAGCATAATTAATAGGAAAACTACTTTCATATTTCTTGCATAAATGTTCTTTTTTAATACATGTACAAATGCATGTAGATAATTCTATTGTTTATAAAAAGCTACATATCTGTGAATAAGGATAGAAGTATGAGTTTAGTTTTAAGTTTTAAATTGTGTTAAACTTTTCTGCTTATAGCTGGGGACTTTGAGCGGGCAGCTGAGGCGATAGGGGCGTTCCTCTTGTTTAACTCCTCCCACCAAGAGATGCTTCAGAACCGCCTCTTCTTCACCACCCGGCTTGGTTACCATGACTCCCACCTAAGAGCTAGAAAGGTAAGAATACCCTAAATTTTAAATGATGTACAAATTTCTTATGGTATGCAAGTACATCATTATGAGATCAGCTGTTTTGTATCAAATTGCGGCAAGAATATCCTAATCACCAAACTTTGATAACAATCTTAAAGAGTTCACCACTGTCAAAAGAATAAAAGCAAGATTGTAAGATTCACAAGGGGTGCTCCTCGCGATTTTACATGGATGCTGATTCTTTATGTTTAATCAGAAATCTACAGTACAGGTGACACTCGATGGATCGAACTTCGATCTCTCGACGTTCTTGATCTCTCGAAGTGAACTCACGGTCCCAATTTTTTTCTCTATATAACTAAGCAAATTTACTCTTGATCTCTCGAACTCCGATCTCTCGAAGTTCTTGATCTCTCGAAGTAAAACCTCGGTCCCGTTACACATATTTCACAGTTTTTCACTCTTGATAACTCGAAGTGATTGCTGTGTACACACGCGGCCGATCAAGCGTATAATTATAGCTCCGCGTGGACCTTACCTGGACGATTGAGTGAACTCCTGGGAGCTAGCGTGGTAGTGTTAATTGGTTGATTACGTAAGTGACACTACCCCTTGCTTCCTTCAAAGGGTAGATAGGTAATTTGTAAGTGATCTATTAATTTCAACAACTTGTGAATGTTACGGCAAATGCTCTTTATTTAAAATATTCTAACGTAAAAATTAAGAAAACATAATATGTTTAAAAATTTTTTAACGTGAAAAAATACACTTAATAACCTCACAAGTAAGTTCTGTATTGTTTAAATTGAAGTAATGTAGCAGAAAATACGATTGAAATAATGTCTGACTATCCTTCCATGTTATAAATATAAATTTCCGGCCACTATAATTTCAGAACCAAAATACATTGTTACCGGAACAAAAATTTCCGGATTTTTTTAAACTTTCGATTTCTCGAACTCTTGATCTCTCGAAGTTTAATCATGGTCCCCTGAAGTTCGAGTTATCGAGATTCACCTGTATTTGTCATATAAAGTAAAATATGGTTATAGAGAACATGCTTATAATGACTTGAGGTTGACAGTGAAGTGATTTTCATTCCCCATGCCTGTATTGCATATGGTAAACTTGATGGATATAATGAATTTTGCTTATAATGAAGCAAAATCACCCATCTCTGGCTCTTTGTTATAAGCATGTTCTTGTTTTTTTTGTATTTTTGGCGGAAAGCTGCTTCCACCAATTCAAGTACATCACTAAATGCCATATGTGTATAGCATAAGAATGAATGCATCTAAAATATGCAAATTAAAATTCACGCTAACATGTTGAAAAATCAATCTTCCAAATATTGTTCACATCAAATACATCAAATGACAGTAGATCAAGAATCTGACTCTTTGCATGGTACATTTGTATTTCCTGTATCTGGGCTGACTGTTGTAGGAGGCAGTGGAGTATGTTGAGATGCGGAAACGCCTGGAACTCCTGTTGAATTACGCGGAATCTAATGACCTGGACGTGACAGAAGGAGTAAGTCCAGACATAGTCGTCCTGTTAGAGATGTGTAAGAAACTTACAGAGCAGTACTAACAGTATTTTGTGTACACATTTGTTAAAAGTTAACTTTACTGATACATGTATTATTAACCAACTTTTTTCCATGCCAAAAAAATTTTACATTGTTCAATCAGGTTAAAATTTAGCTGCAGGTCTGATAACAATTTGTATGGATGACCTTGGAGCTACAGTGCCTCCCATAGTAAAAAAAACTGCATTTATGGCGCACAAAAAATTTAGCTAGTTTTGGACTGATTTATCTTATTTCGAACACATTCTGTACAAATATTTGATTTCAAAAAATTCCTCAACCATTTTACTTTAGATATCATCATTTTACTTGCCTCTGATATTCTTTTAAACACCATCACCAGTCCCGTAAAGTGAAGTGGTGCAGTTTGTTTACATGTAAAAATGGCGACTCTCAATCTTGATGTGAATTTAACATACTTCATTTTCCGAGGTCAATTAGGGTGTTTCGGGGAAAGTCTGAGGCAAGGAAAGAGACAATTTGGGTAGAAAATTGTATAAAGATTTTAATGGTACTAAATTTATTTCACAGAATTGTGTGTAAATAAGGTTAATCAGTCCCCAACTAGCGCAGATTTTTGTGCGCCATAAATTGCAGATTTCTTCTATGGTAGGCACTGTAGCTCCCAGGTGGTCTATCTGAATTTGTTCAGACCGGAAGCTACAGACCTGCTACTAGTTAAAGATTATCAACATATGCTTAGTTTCAAAAATTAATCACCAAAAGAAATAAATCAGTGGTATATCCAGAATAATATCATTGGAAAAAAAAATGGTTTACAGTAACTTATTATTACTAGTGCTTCAAGCACTTTAAATTTCTCGGTAAGACTGATTTTTAGAAAAAACTAAGTATACTTCATTTTGTATGTTAAATCACAAGCAATATATTGAAAGTTAGTGTTTACTGCATGACAACTATATGATGTACATGCAAGATAGATATTCATCACATGTCAATTAAACTGTGAAACAGTAATAAAGTTTTCTTGTTTTATTTCATTTGGTAAATTTTGGGAGTTTTTTTTTAAGAAGGAATGAAAGAATGAAAGAGTGCAAGTAAAATATGCCATCAGCGGTGAGAGATGTTACACAAGTTTTGATGTTAAAATCAGAATTTTTTGCGGTAAGGATCTCTAGATCTGAAACAGGGATATTTTGATTGACTTAGGGTACAAAAGAAGTTGACCATTACCTGAAAGTTTTTGAAAAACTTGGAATAAAAGTTGTCCAGACGCCACAGGATCTGAAGGGCAGGAGGTTTACAGCGGAGGGCGTGCTCAGAGAGGAACAGAGGGAGGAGTTACTGAACTTGGTCAAGGTTTGTAACTACACTGCATGAAATTGGTCAATCCCCCCCCCCCCAGTTAAAAATATTACAAGTTATGAATTTTAAGAACAGGGACAAATATTCCCTTAGCCCTTCTAAATATATACATGATGATTAAAGTCCATCATGCTATTAATAGACAGGGGAGGATAAGTCACACTTTTTGAGATTCGATGTTTTGTTCCCTTAGAAAATATAATGTAGCAAGGAATTATAAAATTAAATCCTACAAAATGTGTAATGCTGGATGAAATTCTAATGCATATATAGAAAAAACATGATTTTAATTATCATTGAACTGTATAAATGTGCGCTATCAGATATTGCTCCTCGGCAATAAACATGTTATCGATTATTTATATGAAAATGTCAGTGCATTGATTATATTGTAAACAAAATGCACAAAGAATCATTTGTGACATCTTCCCAAGTAAAAGGTTTCTGATCTGCTTCCAGCTTCAAGAAGAAAAGGATGGAGTGGATCAAAAACCCTTGACTTGTCAAGATGCATACGTGTGCAAAAAGTTACATTACAGAAATATCTTTATAAGTGAAGAAACAATTTATAAAATACAAAAATGCCTATAGTTGCCATTATTTTCCTTATTCTTTATATGGCATGCATCAAAACATTTGGGTACAAGCATATTACACTGCAGATGTTTTATCATTCACATGAATTGTCAGTTTTAACAAGCATTGAATATTTATTTCTTCACTCTCAGTCCACAGGATTGGATTCCTCTGAGGTTCAAACTATTTCTGTTCCAAAGGCTATAGAGGTAAAGTACCCAGTAACAAGAAACAGTCTAGAAAATTGACTATGTCCTTTTTACAGTACAGCTCACGAGTATCCCGACACCCACCGTGTAAAAAACACGGTGGAAAACGGTCTGTGTCGCACCGTGCACACGGTGTGACACCGTGTATGTGTATTGGAAAATTCAAGAAAAAGCACCGTGTCGCACCGTGGCCGCCTGTGTAACTCCGTGGCCACTGTGTTACTCCGTGGATATCGTTACCTGAGACGTTGATAGATATAGCGTATGTTTAGAAATAAAGAAATTATGGCTAAACAAGGGTTGAAACATATATATCCTTTTCATATTTAAAAAAAAAATGAATGTCGACTTAAGTTGCACGGACCCAGAAAATTGTCGGGGCTGTCAACGTGAAGTTATTTTTTTGTGATTTGAAAACTCGACGTAAATGGGTACCTTTTAATTCATTTGTTCTTAAATAAATTGAAATAAATTCACCAAATATATTTAATAATCAATTGATATATAATCAAAATTCAAATCAATTTAATTCATCGTGTTTTTTTTTCTAAACACGCTTGATGTTGAAACTGACGATCCGATTAAAATATCGGGAGCTTAAACGTCTTACTTTTCTGTTATATCTGAAAACGCTTTCTGATTTATTAATTAATTTACAGCCTTACTTTAAACCAATTAAAAATGAGAAATGAAAACATTTCAGATCTTGTTTTTTTTAAAACATGTTGATGTGCTGTAGTAAATTTTAACAACCCCATATTACCGGTGACTCGAATAATTTGGACTTCAGCTATTTATGTAGCAATAAATAAACAAAAAATCTCTTTTATATTTTAGATTATAGATAAATACATGTACATACTCTTGTTAAATTATATTCAAGCATTGTACATGTACTAAAAATATACCCGCATTTCATAAAATTACTTTCAACTTTATTTCCGTACAGCTGGTAATGGCGCCGTGATTTCACATGAAAAAATCACTCGTGCGATACACCTGTACGGAAGCTGATCAGATACACAACATTGTCTTTCATCTTGGGTTCTATACACAACAGGTGTTATTGTCTGTCTTGTTAGGTGTCATTGTAATTTACAACAAACTGTGTGTATATTTGGACGTCTGAACAGGTGTACTCGAGATGCCGTTATTCACACCTTTCCACGGACACCTGTTTGGTAACTCATCACAACCCGTCGTGTGTATGGTCTGAATATATTTTACTTCTACTTTGTTAGTTCCATGATTTTTCCTAATCTCTAACAAACAACAAAATTGTCTGTAGATGTGTACACAAACTACTACACGTAAGACTATCGGCGCGTGGATCCGGAGAACAATTCCGAATTCAGCAACTCTATAAATGCGGGAATTTCACAAAGTATTAACTTGCGATAAGAAATTATTTACCGGGTACTCATACATGTATAACAAAAAAACCTGATTGATTAAAAAGATGAATGAGATAATATCGGTAACTTTTTGCAAGCATTTATAACAAACACAACTTTATTTACTTTATAACCAATCTAATATGTGTGATGTGAACTAGCGTCGAAATTTTAACGAAAAATCTTATTACATCCTATACTTTACAAACTTCTAGTCATTGTGTTGAAATCGTTATTAAAACCATGGATCTAAAATAAATGAATTAAATTCATACAAATAGAACTCTTATAATTCTAAAATGATTGCACAAAAGACAAAAGTACAGAGAGAGAGAGAGAGAGAGAGAGAGAGAGAGAGAGAGAGAGAGAGAGATTTTACAGCGCAATATTCGAACCCTCATCCATGCAGTATAAGAATGAAAAACTAAACATTTCAAACACTAAATACTTTATCGTTAAATATTTTTCTATTTTGCGGACTTAAAAAAACAATACAACGACATTTATTCCTTATCATGGAAGGAGCACGTGGTCTATCTCGCGGGCTGATTTGATTGACAAGGATAGCACGTGGACTCTGACTGCATAGATTCTATCGCAGTTTTAGGGAAAATGGTTCAATATAAGGAAAACTATAAATCTAACTTATTACACTGAATTACAAGTGAAATGTACTTAAAATTAAACTCATACCAGTATTCTCTCTCTCTCTCTCTCTCTCTCTCTCTCTCTCTCTCTCTCTCTCTCTCTCATATGACTATAATTAAACAATCAAACATAATTATTGCAATACTGAGTAGTTTGTTGGAACACAAATAATTTCTAAACTCAAGTTGCTTATAAAGATGAAATAAAAAATTATCAAGTACCGATCCACGGAATCTAAGCGCTATGAATATGTACCGTGCGGTACTACATGGACAAGTACATCACACTGTCACATATGTATAAAAGAAAGAAAATTTGAAAAATATAAAACTGTATAATTATATTATTTAGAGAAAGTACAGTTGTTTTCAACAACCCGTTAGATTTGTTATCGTTGAATAGAGTATAAGTGAGAGAAGATCACAGTTATGATTCTATGCACTATTGAAACTGCCAATCTACAGTAACTACGATTACTACTACGTTTAAAAACGGACTGACACAAAAACAAAAACTTATGGAACAGTGTATTTGAATTTTAAAAAGGAAAATAAAGTGTTAGTGTTTTATTTGATCAAACCTTTATGTTGGCGATATCGATTTTTTTTGTTCTTATTATGAACAAAAAAATCGATATCGCCAACATAAAGGTTTGATCAAATAAAACACTAACACTTTATTTTCTTTTTTAAAATTCAAATTAAGAACTTCTTAATAACAACAAATATCAACCGTAACAATCGCATACGTCTGAAAATTGCGTGCCTAAAAAATTTATTTATTTATTTATTTCTATTTCTTTGTCTTTTTCTCTAATTCTCTTACGTACATCAATAAATATTTTATTCTTTATAAGTTTTATTCCTAAATCCTCCTTTTTTCACAGGTAAATACCGCGTGTTACACCGTGTAACTGTCCGTGTTGCATCGCGTTGCACCGTGTCGCACCGTGTTTTTTCTCGTTTCGTGGCCGTAACAGAGAACAATAGATCAAAGGTACCGACACTTCCACGCTCAGCGTGGACTTTTGAACACGGTGGTCGGTGTTTTTGTCGGGATACTCGTGAGCTGTACTGTAGCTAACCCGAGCCAAAGGCTCAAGTGAGCTTTTCTTATTAGAATTTGTTTATTGTCTGTTCATTGTTTCCATCATTGTTGAAACTTTCCATGAACAATGATGATTCCACAGTATATTATTTGTGTTGAATAGATATCTTTTGCATATTTAGAACTAGTGCAAAGACTTGCCTATTTAGAATAAGCTACCTGAGAGTTTCTTTATCTACAGTCTGTTGGCTACAGCTATACAACAAGAGGGGGAAATTACTAAAGCATTAAATTGTCTGAATATTAATTTGAAAATCAGATATATTCTTTTGGGGATATCCTTAGGCTGTGAAGGGGGACCCAGACTTGGAGATAACACTGCGACTGTTCCTGAAACTGAGTGAGGCAGTAAGGTTTTATACCTCTAAGTTCTTCAACCAGAGCAGCTTTTACACTAAGGAAACAAAGCTTGTGTGTAGGAGACCTACCGAACTAACAGGTAACAATAATGTGGTCATCTATTTACCAGGAGTTCCTTCCCCTCAACTGTCACAGAGTAATTGCAAATTCTAGGACCATGCATAGAATTTTGTTCTCTGTGGTTTATTTGGAACTTATTTAAAAAGATTTATTTACTGCCATATTACCTTTAATTTATTTTGATATTACTGTAATGAAATATGATATTTCTTTTAATTGGTTATATGATATTGTCCTTCTTAATGATAATATTGTCTTTTATTAATTATAATTTGGCCTTTATTTTTTTTGTTTACAGATGAAGAAAAGGAAACAGGAAGCAGCTGTTTCCCTCAGGAGGATGGGAATTGTTTGGATCTGGAACAGGAACATCTGGATGGGGATCCAGATGAATTTATGTAAGGCAATACTAAAGTCATTTCAAGTATGGATGAGATCCAGATGAATTCATGTAAAGCAGTGAATCCAGATGGATTTATGTAAGGCAAAGTATCAGTTCTAATCTTGATGGTATCCAGATAAATTTATGTGAGACAGTAGTAAATTTTAATGTTGATGAGGATCCAGATGAATTTATGTTAGCTCAACTATGTCATTTCTAGTCTAGTTGGGAACTCGGATGAAATATTATAAATCAGTAGGTCAGTTTTAATCTGAATAGGGATTTGGATGAATTTATAATATAAATTTTATATGAAGCAATAGTTTATTTAAATTATGCATAGGGATTAAGGATGAGGATCCAGATGAATTTTTGTAGACAGTGGGTCAGTTTTAATTTAGTTAAGGATCCATCTTGTAAATTATGGCTCAAATTTGTAAACAGGGAAAAGATTAAATAATTTGTAAATAGGAATTCTGTATAAATATAAAGCTGAATGTTTGTGATTGGGTAAAATTTATCAATGATTCATTTTTGGGGGAGTGGTGGAGGGACAGTTAGAAAGATCATTTGTATGGTAATTCAGTGATGTACATGGGGTACTTGAAGTTCAGATATACATGTATAAAGAATAAGGAGCACGAAAATCAAATCCTGTGGAATCATCTTTGTTCGTGTGGGACCAATGTTCCTGGCTTTCGTTGGTAACCCTTGCCCACAAATTTACATCCCCACAAACGTATTTACAAGAATTTGTTTAATTTTCATTAAAAGTATCCTGAACTTGCTACCAATAAAACTACGCCTCCACAAAACAGCAAAATTCTGGCTACCAACGAACATTGACCCCCACAAATAAAATTCCACAGTATTACTACAAAAGTGAAAACAGGCAAAATGAATTACCAGCTAGATCTTTCACCACACCGATTCTTCCCTTACAAAGTGTTCTGCAATTTTTTTGGGATTTTGTTTATAGCGATTTGATAAGTTTTTGACTCCTTTACAAAAGCATGATCTTGTATGATAACGAATTTGATTTCCATTTTGCAGAGCAGTACTGTTTATCAATGATGTAGACAAGGGTGGAGAGACAGTTTTCCTAAACAGGAAGAATAAGGAGATGGTAAGACTCTCTACAATTACATATACAGTTATACACGTTCACAGGCAGTCATGTCTCATCACATGATGAAGTGCATATTCATTTTGATTGGTCATTTGCAAAGAATTTTTCAAGCTACAGTAAAATACAGAGTTTAAATAGCTTGCTGGATTGCTCAATAGGGTACTATAAACAAAATTATTTTCACCTCATGTAATTTTTGCCCTTCTTCACTTGCAAACAGTTTCGCCCCGTCTTGAATTCGCCCAGTCACAGTATGTTTAAAGAGAAATAATTTGAAACAGTGAAATTCACTAGTCTTATATTTGCCCACCAACAACAAGGGCTAAAGGAGCGAAAATAAAACAGGGGCAAATATTTCCCTGTATACAGTATACAATGTAGTCATCCAGTGAATTTCACACAAGAAATTGATGTGAAATGCAAATACATTTTGTAGATGCTCTTTTCACTCTGAAATTCACATAATGCACAAATGGCTGTGTAGTGATTGTAATGTCTTATTTAATTTCTTATATCAGTATTAAAGTTAACACGCTAAATTTTACAAACTGATAGTAGTCCGACTTTGATATCAAAGAGCAAGTTTATTAGATATAGGATTTTTTAAAATTTAATTTAAAAGTGTTTTACTGTGGTTTCATCAACATTGGTAGGCAACAATTTTAGTGAATTTAATGAAATTCAGTTTTAAAAAAACTGTTTCTAGGATGTGAAAGCTTGTGGACAATACAATTTGTCACTGGAAATTGCATTTCGATGAACGTTCAATATTGTTGATCAACTCAATATCGAAATCCATGAAAATTGGTATTCAACGAATATTGGTGACATTACCATAAAAAAGTTTGAATGCTAGTTTCAAGTATTAACATTGATTAAATAATGTTAAATTGCTTGTAGGCTCATGTTCGTCCAAAAAGGGGCCATTTCATAGTGTTTGAGACCTTGGACAAGCACATGGTTACGCCCCCTGCCTCACAACGATGTGTTATATTGATGACCTTTACCACAGAGAAGGCCAAGGACAATCCAGAGTACCGTCACGCCATGAGATTCCTTAATGACCTTGATGAAGAAAAAGTCCGCAAACTTCATATAGATCATTTAAAGAGGATAGAAGAAATCAAAGATGAAGGTTAGAGACAGTCATTTAAGATGTATGCATACATGAAGTTATTTGTATAATTCTATAGTCATGAATGCATAACTGAAGTTATTTGATTGTGTTGAGCTACATTTTGATTGAAAAACTTTTGCACCCTGGGAATGTTAAATTATTTCTTATTTGATATAGACAAATAGACAGAGACAATTGATAATATGTATGTTTATGATTCCATAGAGGGCAATCTAATTAGATAATCTATAGTTATTATACTTTTGGACCTGTATATTTCTTTTCTGTATCAATATCTATATTAAGATGTTAATATCCAAAGACATTATGTCTGCAGAACTTGTAGGTTTCTTTCTCTCTTTAGGTGTCTCTATTGTACAGAGTGGTCAAGAACTTCATGGTAAAGAAAGATTTGTAGCTGATGGGCTCATGACTGAGGGAGAATGTCAAAAACTGATATCTCTGTTGGAGGTAAGAAATCATGAGGTGTATATGTTATAACAAAGCAATGTCTTTATCAGTTGTTTTATACATTATAAAGTGGAGTCAGATGAATACAGCAAGATAAATAAATGAATGAATGTAATTAGAATTGCAATAAAGAAATAAACTTGCTTTACACCAAGTTGCATTTGACATCATACAAAGGCAACTTCGCCACATATGGTCTACATATGTGGATCATATGATTGGTTGAAAAATAGCATTGATATACATACGATACATATATGATTATCATGTAATTCTCATATGAAAGGTAATACATATGAGAATGTGTGGCATAATTGCCTATGTTTGATGGGGAATGGGGATATGAAATGTACTTGTATAAAACTTCATTTGACAGTTTTGCAAAATTTATCATTATTTGAATAATTTAAAAAAGAAGTACATGAACTGCATTACGCTTTGACTGATATATTTTAGTCAATTTTTTCAAAATAACCTACACACAAAGGCCTTGTAACCAAAAAATTGATAAATTTTTTCCTTGCAAAATTAGGCCACACCAATATAATTTCTACTTTGTTGGACATCCAGTGAAGAAAGGTATGAGTGGGCGAGCGATTAAAAAATTAAATTATTTTTGTTTGTTGCCAAAATGTTAAGGCGATACATAAAAGATTTGTGCGAACGGTTATATTTTTTCTTCTTGTTTCTGATTTATATAAATTAAAACTATTTAAAAAATAGAGCAGAAATAGAACAGAAAACAGTGCAGAATTTCCTGGGTGAGGGAAGTTAATAATAATATTATTTCTTGAGTTTTATTTAAATACGAGAGCGTGGGGTCTGACGAACAGGAAATTTTATTGGTGTGGCCTTATCCATATTCAAAGTAATTCGGTTGGATAATAATTCTTAATTTTGATAGAAATACACTTATTCTGACAACATTAATATTTCTGACAAAGATTAGGTACCGGTAAACATAAAACCCATATACTCAAATATCTGAATACTAGAGGTATGGGTATCTAAATATTAAATGTTATTGGTATCTAGATATTAAAAGATATTGGTATCTAAATACTTGATATATTGGTATCTAAATATTAAATGATATCAGTATCTAGATATTAAAAGATATTGGTATCTAAATACTTGATATATTGGTATCTAAATACTTGAGATATTGGTATCCAAATACTTGAGATATTGTTATCTAAATACTTGATATATTGGTATCTAAATACTTGAGATATTGGTATCTAAATACTTGAGATATTGGTATCTAAATACTTGAGATATTGGTATCTGAACACCAAGAGATATTGGTATCTGACTTCTAGAGATATTGGTTTTTGAATACTAAAAGACACAAGGGTTCTAAGATCTATTGGAATCTGATTACCATGAACCCCCTGTTTTAGGCTGGAGGTTTGGAGGGAGATGGTTATAGGGGAGACAAATCTCCATTGACTCATAACGAAGTATTCACTGGTTTGTCTGCGGAGCGAGCCCAAAAGGTAGCCCACTGGGCGTGGTGTAGCATATACTGAATTGTCAAAATGTACACATCATTGATCACCACTCAAAATGTGTTTGGTACTGGAAATTTTTATGAAAATTGTATACAGTGAAATTTTACAATTTTATTTTTATTTTACAAAAAATTCCAAAATCTTGAGTTTTTTTTCGTTTTTCTGTTATTAAAAAAGAAATCTTCAGGAATATGATGTGTAGATTTGAGTGGTTTGGGCTATTTCATCTTGCTTACTCCTCCCAAATACATTCGCAGTGTTTATCAACACTTTAATAATATTCAGTTTCGCTAGACTAATTATAATTCTATTAATATTATTGATTTAGGCCAGGTTTTATGGTAAAAGTTTTATATTGTAATAATATTATGCATGCCCGTGGGGGATAGGTTTGATGCTGATATATTTAGAACTAAAAATGTAAATAATTATGTATTTGTTTAGATGTATTCTGGTTTTGACACCTCCGAGCTAAAACATTAATGTTTTTAAATAGGTACATGTACCTAATGGGTAGACCAGTTTTCATTGTAATTAATAGTAATGATAGTATGTAACTACCGGTATTTAAAGATTGTGTATAACTGCTAGAGTTGAAATTCCTTATATAATTTGTATCATATTGTTTTAATTTACTAAGATTTGATTATTTAGGTCAAAGTAATGTGTTTAGCCATAGATTGTTGACTGTTTTCCTTGTTGCATAGCTGTTGGTCCAGACTCAATTAACATTTCCTAGTCAATTCCTTACCTATAGCTAGCTAATGTAGCTATGCTTAAAATACATGTGTTATTTTGTAAAATCTTTGTAATATTGTATGTAAAACTGTTTTTCAAAATGATTTGTGAGAGTTAGCTGTAATCAAATTATTGAATATGTCTGATCATTGTGGTTTATTTATTTTATTAAATAATATTTTCATAGAAAAAGTAGTTTACCACAAATCTTAAATTTTGATAAAAATTTTGGTTGCAACATCTCTTTTTAGACGAGGCCAATTTTTAAGATGTAGTAAATACCAAGTCTAATAATTATATATTAATTCATTACATACAGCACCCGCAACGTTATTTTTTGCAATATAAACAATAGAACAGTATACACGCACAATAGGATAGGATTGATACACGATATGAAAAGATAAAAGATGTTCATGATAAATGTATAATCGCGTTAATGAATATCAACCCTCGGGCCTTCAGCCCTCTGGCTGATATTGGTGTCTTGGGCTGATACAGGATTAGCTGCAATAATGTAGCCCTCTCCAATTTTTTATATCTGATGTTTACTGGAGAGAAAAAAAATCAGGAGAGGGCTACATTATTGCAGCTAATACAGGGTGTATATGGAAAAAGGTATGTATAATTCACTATATATCACAATGTCAAAAAAGTCTGCCAAACATAAACATCACAGATATACCGGTACATGTAAGGGAACAGGTTGTCAATACTTTACCTGATATTTTATGATTCAGGGTCATATTTCAGTCATATTTAATATTTTAATTTGGAGATGTATAGAGAGTTACAGTAGAGACTCTGCAATTGACAGCTATGCTTCAAAGATCAGAGCAAGGTGACTGCAGTGGTTAACGAGACTAATTAACGATCAGTATTTTATGCATGCATGAGTGGTTACTGAAATGAGATCAATGTCAACCTACAGCCAGTCATATTTGCAAAACTGTTTTGGGACTGCATAGTCAGCATATTCATGTAACATACAAGTTTTGTTGTAATCATCAATTTGATTGATAAATTTTTACCTTTCAATATATGTTCATCTTGTTAATCATTGAAAAAAAAGAAGTTATATGTGTCTGTAGGTATATTTATGAGAGTTATGATATGGAATTGAGAACTGATATGGACTTCTTTGCTATAGCCAAAAGTTTACAAAATTTTAATACTTTAATCATATTAAAGTGGCTTAATTTGGTTCTCATTGGTTTCATTGCCTCCGACTGCCATTAGCTTATTGTGCTAATTTTGATAGAGGTGGCTTGTATTATCTTCATATAGAGAGGTGGACTTGAAGGTGATGGATACAAAGGGAAAACGGAATCAGGGCCCAACAAAATATCGCCTCACACTAATCTTGAAATGTTTGAGGGCATCACGGTTGGTAGGGCTACCCAGGTTTGTAATGAATGTTTTAATCCAGCATCTATCAACTATCAACACTTTTTCAAAAAAACTCTTCTGCAAGTGTTATAAATACATGTATTGGGGCATTCTTCTCATTTTATTCTCTCAGATTCTAGAATTTCAACGTCTTTGAATTCTTTCTTTATAGAATTTATATTTTTGCAAATGTAATGCATGGTTTTTTTCATCCATTTCATGAATAAAAGCCATTTGTTTTTTGCCCATTATACATGATTGTTTTACACACACAAAAATGTTCAAAATCAGCAACAGTCGAAAAAAGTCAAATCTAAATCTGTTCTAAAGTATTGTGAGGCTTGGAGCTTTTAGAATTTTTTAACTGTAATTTACTATAGGATAAAAACATCAAACCAACGTAGACTCTAATTTATGATGCAGTGATATCATATATAACTTTTTATGCAATAACATCTTTTTCGTTATCTCAGAATTTAGTTTGAATCTTGAATATATAATTATCTGTGATGCAGTGCCCATAAAAAGCATTGTTCGACGTTACATTTGGATCAATCCTCATAGTAAATTTCCTCAGTTCAAATCCTCACCAATTTTTTATAATAATAGAGTTTGCTGTTGACTTAGAAATAATGCTCTAAGTCACATGTATTAAGAGGATAAATTTTTATCGGGTGATTGTTTAGGCCCTACGGACTCTTCCTGTACATGATTTGCTTGTACTTAATTTAACACGCAGGCTGAACTCTCTTGAAGATATACCTCTTTCTTTTCTGTTATCTGTTAGTAAGTGCATGATAATACTGGACATTGATGTTTTTTGTAAATTAAAAATGTAGAGATGAAACACTTTTCTATCTATATGATTTATTCTTATAAAATAAGATATTCATTTAAGTTCAATAGATAATTGTTTTTTTTTCATAATGTTAAGCTGTCAGAATTCATATCTGAGATTTGAGCATTGTGATTTGTTATGACTTTTAGCTGGTGAGATCAGGCAAATTACCCAAAGACTTGGTGCAGTTGTTTTTGAGAAAAAGTGAGCAGGCTCGAGTTCTTGTTGAGAACTTCTTTAACCTGACCCGCCCTCTCTACTTTGATTTTACACACCTGGTCTGCCGGACAGCCATTGAAGGTACCCATATACAGTCAGACATAATTCAGTGAACTAGTTTACAATGAATTCAACCTTTAATTACAGCAAAGTCAGTTTGATTCCTCTTATCTTAAAATTGTATCATTAACTTATATAGATACAATAAATTATGATATAGATTAATTAATGTTAGTACAATGAATCAAAATTGCTTGTCCTTGGTGCTTTATTATAAGCATGTTTTACTGTAGTAGCCAAACCATTGAGAATTCCAGTAGTAGGATAGAAACCTGATATTGTTTTGATCTGTGCATTGCATTTTTATCAAACACTGATTTCAAGGACTTTATGCATGCAGTATTACACAGTAAATGTTTATGTTTCTTCAGAATTTAGAATTTTTAAAAAAAATTAGAGAGATCATTTCCAAATTTTAGAGGATAATGAAGAGCGAAGAGACTTGAGTCATCCAGTTCATGCTGACAACTGCCTGATTCAACCGGATGGGACCTGCTTGCGTCAATTCCCAGCATACATTGCAAGAGATTACAGGTACCTTATTTGTTTTCTTTAACAATAAAAAAAGCAAAATACTTAAATTTCGGAGTGGTTTTCCAATTTGGTATCAAAACGACTAGCATGTATAATCCTGATAGTAAAGTGTGTTATTACATTTTCGTTTTTTTTTACTCTTGTTTTAGCTATTACCGGTACATGTTTAATACAAATTTTTAAGATAGATAAAAAGATATTTCTTTATAGTGCTGTGCTGTACCTAAATGGTAATCCTGATTTCATGGGAGGGGAATTTTTCTTTGCCCATGGCAACAGAACAGAACAGGTTTGTTAGAGATTTTTTATAACTTTTTCAAGGTTCCCTTTTCCATCATAAACAGTACAATGTTATTTTTTTTACAATCCTATCCTATTGCGCATGAATCCCATTGTATTGTGTGTGTGTGTGTATTGTTCCATAATGTGATCAATCTATCATATTTTGCATTAATTCTATTAGGTTTATCATTTAGTTTAATATCAGTTTTTTGGAGTTGATTTTAATCAACTCTCCTATGCAGTTACTCAGGCAAACCGAAAGTGAAACAGTGTTTGGACCTAAGCACAAATCAACACCGCTGACAACATCTAGTTCTAATCAATAAATTCGATGTAATGAGTTCTTAAGCATTGTTTTTCAAGGAAACTAATTTATAGATACCTTGTAAATAGTCAGATTTTAAATGGTACGAACAATTTAGATATTTTTTGAAGTCGTACAGTTTATGTATTCCTACGCCAGAGTTCAATATAGTCTCGCAATCGCAACTTCTCAGGCCTTTCCGGCAGGCTTGGATAAACACCTCAAATGTATTACCTAGGCGTCCATGACAACCCCCCTTTTTATAGAACTTGATATAAATACAACACATTTCATGATCTGTTGAGATGTGAGCTTCATTAAAGTAAACGATATACACTAAAATATAACACAGAAGCGACATACAAGACTGTCTAGCCGATACTTATTTTAATGGGAAGCGACTCCATTTTGTATAAAATTCTAACATCCGGTGATGTTAATACATTCAAGGTGTTTTTCAGAGCCTGTCGGAAAGGCCCGAGAAGTTGCAATTGTATAGTCTCGTTCAACCAGACGCTCGGCTGTCTCCGTTAATCTCCGACAAGCAGAGAGTCTCTCTTGCTTGTCGGAGATTAACGGATACAGCTGAGTGTCTGGTTGAACGAGAATAGAGTTCAATTTTGCTTGGATCCATACAATTTCTCATAATAGCTATTTCGATTACTGATACGCAGTTTTATGGACTAATTCTTCGAATAATACACAACATGATTGATATTGGATTTTCACGAATTTCCTGTAGGAGAATTCATATTATAAAAAATGTGCGTAATTCAAATACTTATAGGAATTTACTTACCATGCTTGAAAAATTACATATCGTTGATTTTAAAATTAATAATAATCGATAAAATCAACTCCCGTCAGTACTTCAGTACTTTGATTTTATTTATCACATCCTATTTTCTGGGGTTTTATTTTTAGTAAACCTGCAAAATTATGTTTGTCGACAAAATTTATCTGTTAAATTTTGGTATAAAACACTTGTTGATGAACTTGTTAAAAGGACTTTGACATGATTTGAGATCAACAATTTTATCTTTATTTTTTATGCATAAAATGGTTTTCTGGTGCATTTTAAATGATTGACCAAAATATTAAATGTTAAATACAAGTTACAAGCGAGATACAGAGGTAAGAATTGATAGTTATGTAAACAAAGCTCGAGTCTTATAGTTGTTTACAAAAAATGTAATGTAGAATTTTACATTTCTTAGACAAAATGACATGTAAAAAAACAATTTTAAACTAATTCAAAATCTTCGTAAATACTATTATCAACAAAAGAAAGTACATTTGATTGAAACTTACACCAATACAACACATATTTAAAAAAAATATTTTAAAAATTTAAAAATATTTGAGCTTTGTTTACAAAACAAAGAATTATGAACTCTGTATCTTGCTTATAACTTGATGTTTGAGTTTCAAATTTTGACATAGTATTATAAACTTCTATATTTATCAGTATAAACATTGAAAATGGAAAAATAAAGACAAATTTGTTTTTAATACCCAATGCATATTTTCTGTGCTTAACTATCTTAAAATTTTCAAACTGATTCATACTTTAATGTATTTAAAATAATGAAGATAGTAATTCAGGAAGATGTTTGACAGTTCCTATTTCATATCATTTTTAAACTTCATACTCAGATATATATTTAGAAAAAAAACCCAAAGAATTGAGACATGCATTTGACAGCTCCTCTTCAGTTTCTGTAATGTTACTAAAACAATCTTCCAGGTGACTGTTCCCCCCAGGTGTGGGAGGATGGTTGGGTTTAACGCCGGCGATTACCACGGGGTGCGAGCGGTCACCAAGGGTCGCCGCTGTGCCATTGCTATGTGGTACACCATGGACCCAAACACACAGGAGCTGGCCCGCCTGCAAGCCTGGAAAAAAATGGCACCACAAAATGTTGTTCAAGGAGAAACTTTAGGGTCTGGTGAAGAAAATGAAAAATTTGACTACTTTGAAGAAG
Organism: Magallana gigas; assembly: GCF_963853765.1. Taxonomy (NCBI): domain Eukaryota; kingdom Metazoa; phylum Mollusca; class Bivalvia; order Ostreida; family Ostreidae; genus Magallana; species Magallana gigas. The sequence continues at coordinate 48,286,028 of NC_088857.1, read as the reverse complement.
CTGAAGAAAGGAATGTGAACAAAGAAGGAGCTAATTTTTTGACTGATGTGAAGGATATTGGAATTAATATAAAAATACATGTAGAAGCAAATGATTTGGATTCAGAGCATCTACAAAATAATGATATATCTGAAAAAGAGTTAGAATTTGTAAAAGAAACTTACAACAAGAATGGAGTAAGGGACAATGGAAACAGAAAAAACAATAAACATGGGGAACTGTGAGATCCAAAAAATCAATTCATTAGAAAAATTTCTGTCAGATTTTGTTCCGATCTACTACATTCCCTGTCATGATGAATGATTTCAACGAAATTTGTTCTTATAGTGTTAGCTGTAAAGGCAAAGTTGGGAATACCCGACAAGGTATTAAACTTCACACTTTATTTTTTCTGTAAGAATGCTCACACTGTTGAGGAAATCATAGTTTTTGTTACTTCAACATTCATTATACCCCCCGCTCTGAAGGAGAAGGGGGTATATTGTTTTACTCTCGTGTATCTATCTGTCCCTCCGTCTGTCCCTAACAAAAATTCGGTCACATTTTTCTTAGCAACTATTCATAGCAGGTGCTTGAAATTTTAACTCAATCTTTGTTTAGGCATGTCATATGGTGGGATTTATTTTTGTACCAATTGAACATCAACTTCCTGTTAAATGATGACTGTCTATATTTAGCCTTAATTTTCAAACAAATTTTTGTCAAAGATTTCTCAGCAACTATTCATTGCAGATGTTTGAAATTTTAACACACTCTTTGTTTAGGCATGTCATATTGTGGGATCTATTTTTTTACCAATCTTACAAAGGAATGTTTAGAAAAAAAAGAAAAAAGAAAAGCTGAACTTTGTGTGGAAGCGTCCTCAGGTAGTGTAGAATTAATTTATTCAAGCCATGATCTTCGGAGGTAGGTTGGGCCACATGGGTGTAAGGGTCGGGGGTTCCAATTTAACATACAATTTTTAATACTACATGTGTTCTGAAAAATTCAAATGTTATGATATGAAATGTTAGATAATACGGTATTACTCATATGCAAGCATCTTGATATTTTGTTGATCTCAATTGTTTTTGAGAACTGACAAGCTCAGTATGTGATATGACTATATGAAATCATCCTGATACAAAAGGGGCTCAATGTTTAATAAGTCACCATGACAAAAATTTGAATTTCTTTTATACAGGGTCTACGGAACTACATGTTCTTAATATTTTCTATACGACTCCATTAAACCGATTTTATTATCATGGCTATTGTTGTTCAGGTGAGAGATGTGGCCCATTGGCCTCTTGTTTTAACTATAGTGGGTCTTATGTGAGGCAGATCAGTGGGAAATCATTCAAACTGGTTCACCATGCATCTCAAGTCAGCATTCAAACTGGTTCACCATGCATCTCAAATCAGCATATCTCAGAAAATCCTCATGCATACTCTTGAAGGAGAAGGAATGGTACACTTAAAGAAAAAATCAACTTGTACTCTGTCTATGATGATTAAAATAAGGTTTGCAATGTAACTCCTCTACCACAGTGCATGTAACACTAGTAAGCTTTGTACTTTTCAGGTTTTACAATTCTAAGGTAGTATGCAACATGCACCTTGAGAAGGTACCCCATAATCAAAATCTATTCACCATTTTGAAATTTCGAATTGTACTATATTTGTACCGGTAACTTGCATATCACTTTATTTGCAGTAAATCTGTTTATCAAGTACATACAATACACATTAATTGATGAGGTTTTGTTATTGTAAATTCAAACAATATAAGTGTACACAGTAATGAAATTGTTTGCGTTTTGGATTTTTGATATTTATAATTAACATAAGTATATTGGTTTTTCTTTATCGGGTAAATTTTCTTGAACTCAAATTTTCTGTGTTCAATGAATCGACCTTTTATGTCCTTTAAAGCATTTTCTAGTTTAAAAATAAAGAATTATCAATGACGACCAGAAAATAATCCATATAATAATTAACCTTAATGATATCAGAAAATATTCTGGATATACCATACATAAGTAACTTTAAAAGCAAACTTTTTTCTACGCATACTCGCTATTTTGTATAGTCAGCACCTCTAGAAGAATCTCGTTCTAAAAATATCAATGATATAAGCGTCCTGATACTATGAATAGTTATGTCATCAAGAGACCAACCTATATTAAGAGAGAAGAATCTTTCCCTGGCCAGTCTTCTGTCATTCTAACGATAGAACATTCTATTTAATATGCAGCAGGTATCAGAATGTTAACTGAGAAAACACGATGATATTAACGCACAATATTTAGGATATACTAACGATATTATGGATACGTAAAGTAAACGCAGATTAATCGGACATGTGCACGATTCGATAAGATAACGCACGATAAGCACGATACACGGTTTTCGTGATATAGACTCGTAGTAGGCAAACACTATACAAATGCTCTTCAAACGAATCAATAAATCTGCTTGTTACAAAATGAAATTGTAATCAAAAAAGAATTGTGGATGATAATATATGTTTGTTTGTATGATAAAGCTTTTGTCATTTTAAAGCACATCAGAACCAAAGTATCGAACTATTATGAAAACTGTATCAGCTCAATAAGTGAAGTCAACAAACAATGGATGTTGCGCTTTTCGTGTAACTGCTTTGTGTTTTCCTTTTATAAAATACATGAAACACGATTAAACAAAATATTTCAATTCATGTTTCCATTGGATTATTTGTCAAAAACTATTCTACGAAGATATTATCGACAACAAATTGTTCCTAATTTCTGAAAACACAAAGTTTGCTTACTGCCTTTAATTAGCGTCGGACTTAACTATATAACGTCATGTGTCATATATATTATATTTTTATAAAAAACAATTATGGATATCACAACATGCTCGGATCTAGAGATTTTTCTAGGGGGTTCTACATACATGTATGCCTAAATTCTGATGAGATCACTGCTTACATGTATGTTTTTACCAGACAAAGGGAGACACTGTCTCATTGCCGTACGTTTATATGTACCTATAAAGATAAAAACTTTGTTAAAGACATTCCTACGCGTCCACAAACAGGCAAAAACAGGCACGCGTTTAAAAGAGGGGGCAGACCTACTCCAACATCTTGACATGTAAAATATTTAAAAAATTCGACAATCTTCCAAAAATTGTCAGTTTAAATGTTTCTTTAAAACCCTTGCTATGAATCTGAAAACCCCACCGCAGATTGATAATAAAGGGAGTGGTGGTGGGGACACCTAAATTTTAGGGCGATGATGTCACCGCCCCTCCATGCACTATGTTTAAATCCAGATCTCCATGCGATGATCTAGTGGGAGTGGGGTTGGGGGGTCCGGTCACCCTCCTAGAAAATTCAAACTTATGAAATCTACATAGTAAAATTACGGAAAGTAGGCTTCGGATTGTCTCCCCCCCCCCCAAAAAAAAAGCCCTCAAAAATCAACGTAATATTTGATGAGGAGCGGATCGTTACTCTTGGCTAGCGAAGATGCCTCGACCCATGTGTGCAAAAACTTTTCAAAAAGCGTAATTTTTTAAAGTGCGATTCCACGGTGAATGGTCTGCGCAGTATTTAAACTTTTTCTGTCACCAATCCTGTATACAAATGAAACCAAGTGAACCAGCCCTGGAAACCCCAGGAACGTGTTTTCAATTGGTTTATCACTATTTTGGACGTTGGATCTTGTCAACACACACAGGTAATGTAAAAAAGTATGTACGTCTTGTCAAAACTCAATTCGTCAAAGTTTTGTTGATTATTATGTGTATTATAAGATGACAAAGTTATTTTCCGATTCACCACTTCTGTAATATATTGTCTGTATTTCAAATTCTTTATTTTTCATTACTATTATTATGTTCCGTGATTTGATAAGCCATTTGCCATTAAAAATTCACAGGTATTTATATAAACAACAGGTAAGCGATACTTTTTTTCATCTGTAACTTTTCAGGATACATCTGTCGCCTGCATATGCTGTGAAATTGACTTATTATCTGTCGCTACAGCTTTCGTAAAAAAAAAACCCCAAAAAAAACCCAATTGGCAACCATGTATAGATTATAACTTTATCTATGAAATGAAAGGGCGGGATAGTGTGTTTAAAACAGTATGTTCCCATGTTGGTCATATTTGATAATTTGGTACAATAACAGCGAATTGCGTTTGGGATCAATATACAGGTAATTTGCATTTTACCAGTTCAATTTTCGACAATATTAATTGGACCAATTCAGTTATTCTCAGATTTCATTAAAACAACAGATTTGCCATCGTCGTCTTGCATTGTCTGCCATGTTTCGGTCATCAGGGTAATGCGATTTGTATCCTTGACTAGAGAGTGTCCCTCTATCCAGGTGTAGGCGACGTCATAATTAACGACGTCATTCCTCTCTGTTCTAGAATGCAATGGAACCGATAATATTATAAATTTGTGCGTGCATTTTCCTACAACTGTAAGTACTATATTTTGTCATTAATACATTTTTTTTGGTCAGGTTTTTAAATATAATGTACACAAAACAGTTTGATAAAGGAGAATGGGGTGATACATGATATAATTATCGCTGTAATCATGTCCGGGGGGTTGGGGGGGGGGGGTGGAGTTATAGGGGGCGGGAACACATGCTCAAAAAAGTGCCCCCTTCCGATTTTATTGCGTCTTGGTTAGGATATTTTGATATGTTAATATAACTGTGATAAGACATATGTTTGAGGAACATTGACCTCATTCAAAGATCAGTGAACTTGGTGTGTGTAAAGTTATATCGTACATTTATCTGGATTTCGCAAACAGAAAAACTTAGATGTACGTTATTTTCCTTACAACTTGTTTAAACCTGTTTCTTATAACAGCTTTACAAACACAATAACTAACAGGGGTTGGTAATTAGTTTAATTGTGGTCAATTACTCCTATAATAACGCACGGGCATTTGTAAACATGTAAGAACGTTTTCAAAGCAGTCTTCATTTGATTTCGTCCTGCAAGTATAACATTTCTCGTTCTTTAAAGATTATGTTATCACATTTTTAGAAGAAAAAAGAGACGGATTCATGCAAAGGTCCCTGTCTGTTACTCAAAAAGTCTCACCAAGGTAATGTTTGATCTTTGAAAGCTTACCCATACTCTCTTGTATTTAATAAGAAGCTAATGTCTCACAACCTTTAAAAGCATGATATCCCGAAACATAGCGGTATGTCAGCGACTCGCTTTTATCCAATGAATTATTGAAAATCTACAATAATTTCAATTATTTTCAAATGAGACTGAAGAAAAACGATTCACCTTGATTAGTGTTAGTGCATGTGTCGTCTTTTTAATGTAATGGTGGGCGCATTATCGGTGATTTTGTACAACCCTGGAACAGCGAATTTCGTTCTGGATTGTGACCCTGTCTTATTAATAAATAAATATTAATAGAATGGGCGTTAAATATCAAGTGACATTGTATGTACATTGTAACCAGAATCGCCCCAATTAAAGCTGAACACCGCTCGTAAATAGGCACCGACACACAGGTATATAAACTCTTCGATTTCGTTACACCCGGTTGCACATCTGAAACTTGTTACCGACGTAAAGCTTTCTCCACACAGACACAGTCCCGTCGAACACGCGGACCGATATATATGTCACGTGACACGCGTGATACACGATTCGAATGAAAATGAAGTCCAACCATAAATAGATGTATGTATATCCCATGTGATTGTTTTATCTTATGTAAGGGATTCTATATATATATATATATATATATATATATATATATATATATATATATATATATATATATATATATATATATATAAATGGTTAAGTACATGCAAATAGAAATTCCAAAATTTGAATTTGGTATTAAGATACTATGTGTCGCATTTTACTTCATCCTTTGTAAGTACACGTATAAACAAAGATAATGGGGCTTTACAATGTACATTAACAGTATGTATGCATAGAAACTAGCTTGTGGTTTCGGAGGCAGCACATTTTGTTGAAATTCGAGATTGATGAACTATACAGTCGCTTGCATTTTTGACATTTGATGCGCTGTATTTTATTGATCTATCAATGTAATACTTGATCCATATTGATCTATCAATGTAATACTTGATCCATATTGATCTATCAATGTAATACTTGATCCATATTGATCTATCAATGTAATACTTGATCCATATTGCACTGCGATTCTTTGTTTTGCATGCTTACATAACACTCGTAAAAAGTGGTTCGTTTGGAAACAAAGCATGTCGTAATTATTAGATCGATTCTGACACCATCTTTAAGAGTTTCTTGTCCGCTTCGCTACTCGCAAACCCAGGGCGTGGGAGTAGGTTTGTGAGTAACAGAGCGGATCAGAAACCTTTGACTTGGGAAGATGTTCTAACTCTTAAATTGTTTGTTTGTTTGGCTATTTTTAAATACGCTCACCAAGTTCTAAACTATACAAATCCAATATAATGTTACTGCATTTCACTGTTCATTATGAACAGATAATTTTGTTTTTCAATAATAAAACAGATTTTTGCATGCATGTATTATTATAGCAATATTTCTCCGGTATGTCAGGTACACTCTTTTATCATATCTTGATTTTCAATGATTAAAAAAAAATTGTTTTCAAGATCTTCATTTGATGTGAAATCTTAGGGAACATCTCCCAATTCAGATGCTAGAGATAATTATCATAGGGATGATCCTCAAATTAAGTGCAGGGTTTAGACGTTAATACCTTTTGTTGTTGGCTCTCAGGTTTAATCGTGTTCTATAAACTGTGTACAGACTACTTCCATGGAAATTAACCTAACAACTAGCGCCAATTAAGCTCAGGGTAGACCATTCAGAGGAAAAAGTATAATTTATATTTTTTTTCTGTAAAGCCGATAGAGATTTTAACAACTCCGATAGAGAAGTACAATTATTGCACAAAAACCGGATCCTATTACAATTTCTTTTGACTTTCCAGACACCTGATTCTTTAACAAGATAATCCTTGTTTTGTTAGCCAGAGTAACGAAATCCCATGCCGTTTAAGTCTTTTCCAACCCTTGATTTTTAACGGTCAGCCACAGGGGCATCTTATGCGTTCTTCTAGCTGTGTATTATTTGTATACATGCATAGAAAGCAGAGCGGATAAGGTGTCCACGTGGGTCAACTCTGTCTTACTAGAACCATAATTCCCCCAATAATAGTCTTAACAAATATACACTTTTAATGAGTGCTAGGATTAAAGCCCGCGTGGATCATTGTTTGTTTTTGATTTTGGTCGCTATATTCAAGACAGAACTGGAAAGGAGAGCACGGTAAAGCCAACTTTCACCTCTCTCTCTCTCTCTCTCTCTCTCTCACACACACACACACACACACACTCACACTCACTGACACACACTCATTTCAATTAGCCCATTTTGTGTCTCCCTCACAAAATACGCGGTACTGTGGAATTTCGAATAAGATATCTGTTTAATATCAGTTTAGTACTCCCTTTGAATTATTTTAGAGCGATGCATTTATCTATCATGTATTAAAACTATGAACTGATTTAATATCCAACGCGTACTTTTAAGCTAGTGTAAACAACAACAATTTTTGAAGTTGGATATCGACCATTCCTTTGAGTATTCCCGAGTTCACGAAATAGGGCTCTGATTTCGAAATCAGAAAAATGGTTTGTGTGACTGTCAATCTTATGGATATGAGACGATTAAGGAAAGAGATGTACACTGTTTTGGTAGAGGATAGCCTTTGTAGATTACTGTTATTTATCTGCTATGAACTAGCCCAGCGTGCTGCTGCTATATTCGCCTCAAACACTTCATTCATCCTTATGAAAGAGATAAGCCGAGCTGGAAACGCGCAGTGGACAAAGGAATCGTTGAGAGCTAATTTCAAATATTGGAAAGATTTCGTTTAAAGGTCTTTCCATGCCTGTGTCCACTTGTCTAAAGAACTGCTTTCATTGATTATCTAATTGAACGCCGTGTTTGCCCCGTAAATTCGTGTCTAAAACGCACCAATCCTGATTGTTTACCCAACA